>NC_056733.1:260405511-260585511 GCF_019279795.1 Protopterus annectens
CCCTATTTAAAGGCCAAGCAATCTCAAACTCAATCAGCAGGGGTATGGAGGAGATAGCCCCCCCTGAATTGGAAGACACATGGGGTGAAGTCCCCTGCTAAAAATACTTGTTTCAGCAACCTTGCTGTTTTTTGTAACAGACTGCACAGTGGAGTTCATACTTTTCAGTGTTGAACAATGTGTCAAAGGTCCTTAGGTGTGCATGACAGATACCTCAGTAATCAAACTTACTCCACAGCCTGAGTCATGCCATCTAGCACAAGCCCACTTACTGAGTCAATACATGCATCTCCACTCTGCATAATCATGTCAGCTAATACAAACACACTCAGTGAGTCATTACATGCATCACCACTCTGCATAATCATGTCAGCTAGCACAAACACACTTACTGAGTCAATACGTGCATCTCCAGTCTGCATAGTCATATCAGCTCGCAGAAACAGACTTACTGAGTCAATACATGCATCTCCATTCTGCATGGTCACGTCAGCTAGATAAAAAATACAATATCAGCGTACACAACTATCAGAACTGTCTACAGCAAATGGTTACCTCATTGCACACTTCTTTCATTTACATCTGTAGTTTGCATATGCATGTCATAATATCCACTGATCTTTAGTTTATATGTACGTCTATAAAAAGTGCCAGCTCAGCACCTTACGCACAACACACTTGATGAAAATATTATGTAATCTTGAAAACTTGCCTTCTTCTTTTGCTCTGTTAGTCAATAAACATATTACTAAAGTTCCACTGTTCTTTTGTGTCTGCACAAACATCCTAACTCGATCCTGTAAAATTTGACAATGACAAGTGTTTCTCTTAACCCTTAATGTACATTACTGGATAATAAAATCTTATTCTTCTGACTGCATTAGACAGTAAGCCAGTAATGAAAGACTGGCACCATTTGTGATATGACTCCTGTCCCTCCAAAATGTTGCAGCCAGTATTACTCAGAAAAAATCTATAAACAGACACATTTACCCTGGCATAATTGCTCATCCTGAAAACAACTGACTTCTTCTGTTTTCAGGCAGTTTATCACAGAATAACCAGCTTCAGCCTTAAATGTTATTAACTGGGCAATAATGAAGATAAATACTATACTGGCAAGCACCAAGATACAGGACAACAGATGGCTTAGCCTATAAAGGTCTTGTACTGCTTCCATTTGACTTAATGAACAATCTAAATCTGGCATCAAAAGGAAGATAAATTATATGCATCTCAGGGACCCTTAAATTCTTTAACTAAAGTGACTCAAAGCTCATCCTCAGCCACCATTAATTTAATTAAAGCAAAACAGTATGCCGTGGAGTTTTTAAGACTGTCAGCATTCCAGGATGTGCTCATGTCCACAGCCATCAGGACTTGTCATCACAAAACTGGACACCAAATTCCCACAGGAAAGCTGTTATTAAAAAATGCTAACTCTGTACAGCAGAAGCAACACAAATTACTAAACACTGTGTCAGACTATATCACATAGAATTTAATTAACATTTTCATCTGTTGATAACAGGTCTGGACACTCCGAGTGTAAATGTCTGCTTAGATAACAGCAATACTTGTGGGAAAGCTGAGTAACTTGAGTCATAAGGTATGTAAGCCATGGGTAACAATCAAGTGCATACAGGTGTCTACTTCTGAATTCTTTTTGTGTTCATGTCCTCACTCTGTGGCCATTTGTTTGGCAAACCTGGTGGCTTTTAACTTGGCTCATTGTTGCTTTTTAATTAAATAAAAAATTAAATTTTCATGCCATTTCAGTTTCCTGCATGTATGCCAATATGATTATAGTATGTGCATTATCATGCTGTGCAATATACAAGAATGCATGGACAATGTCATTTCCGTATTGTTACTGTATGGTCCCCATCCCCCATAATGTGCAGCAAAAAATGTAAACAGTTTTTTATCGGACAATGTGCATTAATACAAAATATCCAAATAAGTGATTTTAAAGTTTGTCGGCTCAGCCGGTGCTGGTATCATTCTGCATAGTGAATCTGCATACAGTGCCTCAAAGGTATGTGCAGCTAGAGAACTGCTTTGGATGCTAGTGATTTGCTTTAAAATTAATTGTGAATGCTGTCAAGAGTGCCTGCAAAGACAGAATGGTAAGGTAACTAGCAATACTAACAGCTTTGACTGAAACTTATTTTTATCACATGGAATCTGGTTATCTGACCTCAAAGTGTGCTGGTACCAGAAGCTGGTCATTTACTACACACTGTGTAGGCACACAACATCCACCTCTGAGAGCTGGGAACATCAGCTATGATACCACAACTATATTTTAAAGTTATTTTTTATTTGTTTCAAATGATCAGACAGCTGTTACACAGCATGGCTTATCATGGGGAGGATGTACATGGTTAACAGGTCTGAAATGGAAGCTATACACACACACCCACTACAGTCCTTCACAACTGATCTTTAAGTGACTCACAGTAATGCTGATGAGGTTTATCAGGTTCATCCAGAATGTTACTACAATGATGTATAGCCACCCATTATTTTTTTAGTGCATCCAGTATACTACCACTGTCAGTCTCCTTCAAACGTACTGCCATCCTCCCACGTACTCTCTGTGTCATAATATATATTAAACCAGTTTACTGCTTATGGCAAGCAGTAGGAAGCATCTCCAATTACCCAGTCAGTTTTGCAAAATTCTGTGTGTTAAATACAGATTTTATATATATATATATATATATATATATATATATATATATATATATATATATATATATACACACACACACACATATATGTATGTATATGTGTGTATATATATATATATGTGTGTGTGTGTGTGTGTGTGTGTGTGTGTGTGTGTGTGTGTGTGTGTGTGTGTGTGTATATATATATATATATATATATATATATATATATATATATATACATATATACATACATATATGGGGTCCGTACTCATCCCCGAATAAACTTTTCACCGAATTACTGATGGCCAGGCATACTTACTCAAAAATGCTTTTCACCGAAGCAGCATCTTCGCGTAAGTATGCCTGTTGCAATGGTCGTACTATGGTACGGATAAGGGAAAATTCCCTTTTCTCCACTGTAGTGAGATCTCGGAGTGAGAATATTAAAGTAGGGGGTGTGTGGGGGGTGCAGGGGGGCTTGCCCCCCCTGCATAAACGTTAATTTAATTCTTTTTTTTTTTTATTTAACACAGTTTAGTGAAATCGCTTTTCGGTGAAAGCGTTTTCGCTAAATTGTTTTCGGTGATATTGGATTCGGACTGTTGAACTTTTGTTCAACAGACCTAGATCCATATTATTATATGATAGGGGATGACTGTTGCTTTATATGATTGTGTATAAATAAGGGGGTGGGCACCTTCCAACACACATACTGATGACGCTAAGGCGAAACCTGGTTTGCTTGTGAGGTGGCTTGGCCTGTCAGCCATTAAAGTTGGGCTATGCAGCTATTCCTGGACTCTCTGTTTCTTTCCAAGCAGTTGATGGATATTTATGCTGGATTTGCCATTGTGTAGTTCTTAATGTTGGAGTTCCGGGCATTTTTTCGCCGTGCACCATGTTTGGTATATGATGGTTGTATAGCTACAAGTGCTAGTGATTATTTTTCTTCTTTACTTATTGAAGATGACGCGGAAAGGTTCAATTATTCACCAGTCATGATATTTTTTGATTATGGAGTTTGAAGGAAAACTGTTCGGCTTTTGGGGATGAAACATAATGTGTTTACAGATTGATGTGGTTTCGAGAGACAGAAGTTCATGAGGAGAAACGCCGTTTAATATTAGTCGAGATATCATTTCCCACCATGAATTAAAAGAAACCCTTGGATGGCGTTGAAAAACAGAGATTACCAAGTGGTGTTTGCAGACCAGTCGGGTTTGCGAAAGTTTAAGGCCTTGATACCAAGGTGAAGATTATTTCTTTTTTAATACCAGTCAAGGTATTATATTGTATCAGTCAACAAGAAGGAGCCTTTTACAGTTTTTGAACTATGGAAGTTATTGGGTGTTCACAGACTAGTCGGGTTTGTGAAGGCTTGAGACTATGGACATATAAGGTGACAATTATTTTTCTTTCTTCTTTATGGTGGGGCATGTTTTTCAATTTTGGAGGAAATCATTGGATTCACAGCTTCCATTATAATGAGCTTATGGTGATTTGTGGTGACATTGGCATTTTGTGATAATTCAGTGGGCTTTTTTTGGCTTACGAACACAAGCGATAAGCCCTTCAGCAATATTGTGCAACCGGCGGCATAGTAGGACTTATGGGCCTTGGAAGTGGCCGGGGATTTTGTACTTTTTGAACTATTTGGATCCACAGAACTTTATAGCTTGCTGTGAATGTGAAATACGGATTATGGGTATCATCTAGGACACAAATGGACATTTGAAAAATTGTATGCTTTGGTATTGTGGTTTTGATACATATTTGGATGTGAATTTAAACTAGCAGAGGTCCTTTTGACCAATGATACAGGCATGGAATGGCACTGATTTAATTGGCTGCTTAATGATATATAGTACCATTTAGGCCTTTATTAATGGCCAAGTATATACGGATTTCATCTACTTTTTACATATTTGATCTGATGGGAGTTCATATCCGTATCTATAACCTGATCTAGATGTATAATCAAGCACAATACTATTGATAAATGAATATTCCAACAAGCTATATATTTTATAATGGCAGAATGCTTAGAGGGATAAACTATTAGGTTGTTATATTTGTAGGGGCAATGCAGCTACACTTTTTGTAAACACATGGTTTTTTGAAATAATTTCTTAGAATACATGAGTATTAAGTACAATTTATAAAAAAAGTCGAACTAGAGAGATTTACCAGGAATAGAGACATAGGACAACTTTAATTAGACTTAAAAATGGCAGAAACACAAAATTTGAAACAATTTTTGGACAGGTTAGTCACAGACGTGGATGATTTATCCTCATTTAGTATGGAAGGGAGTGCCCTCCCCAATGAAGCTAGTTTTAAAACTACTGGATTAGAGCAACAGTTTGTTGAATTGGTCAATAGTACTAAAAAGGTACGGTCTAATGTCTGGTATTGTAAGATGTTAAAAGCTTATTTAAAAGCAGAAATTGCCCCTAGGGATTTAAGAATCTATGTGGAACCAGGAGTAGGGTCTGATAATCAAGAATTCATAAATAAATGGCGTCAGGTACAACATACGGCATCTAAGATGTTTATTAAGCTTTTAATAGACTATTATGAACAACAACCGGCATCAATGTTATCTAAGTTGAATGAATGCTATGAAAAAAAACATCAGTTATGCATCTGAAACCAGTTATCCTGATAAATAGGCTAATTATGGGAAATAAATAAATTAATATGAAAAAGAGTTACAGGAAAGAAAGAGCAAAAAATACCAAAGGGACCTCAATGACTACAAAAATAAAATCACTTACTCTTGGAAGAAGGTAAAAAGAACTGTTAGGTTTTCTGACAGTCAAAAGAGTGGTAACAGACCAAAAAGGAAGAGAGCTAGATCTATATTAAGAAAGAACCCTGATTTCTCTACTAATTCTGAGTTGTCATATTGGTATTCAAATACAGATACTGAAAATGAGGGAACTGAACCCCAATCAATGATTTCCCCTGCACCTAAGAGAACCAGGGGCCCTTTAGGAGGGGTGGCAGAAAACATAGGCATAGAAGGGATGGAAGAAAAGTTCAATAGATATTGGCAACATAGCTGATGGTTCTAGGGTTTCCAAGGAACCCTATGAAGCTGAAAAACAGTTGGTGGTTAATCTAACTGATTATAATTGTACAGAGTTGGAAATAAAGGTCTTGAATAAAGGTTTGGGATATGTACCTACTACTTATGTGTCACATTTTGATGTGGTTCAAGATTTAAAAATGTTTCGTTGTAATTTGAATTTAAAATATTTTTTTTTGCACACAGACCCCCAGATATGCTTCATAGTGAAGTGGAAGGTTTCAGATTTAAGAAATCCAATTTTCAACCACCATATGATGGGGTGGTTAAAGTTTTTGAACAAGTGTTACATGAGTTACAAATAAATCAAAATGATGTGTTTAGACATGGCACACATAATTTGACTAAGGGAGAAAAAGTAGCACTTAAGAATTTGCAACAAAATGATAACCTGATTATCACCACAGCGGATAAAAGGGGGTGCTACGGTAGTGTGGAGTATAACTGATTACAACAATGAGGTGGATAAACATCTTAATGATGCCACATCTTATTGAAGCCTCCCATTGGACCCTACAAGGGTCTTTAAAGAACAGATACATGATATATTAAAACAGGCAGTTCATGGGGGGGGGGGGTGATCACCGAAAGCTTGTCCACACAATTGATGGTGGAAAACCCTAGCCCTCAGTATTTTTATTTGGTACCCAAAATACATAAGCAAGTGATTCCTCCCCCTGGGCATCCAATAATGGCAGGACATGGCTCCTTGATAGAACCATTGTCAGAGTATTAAACCACTGTTGATACATGTTACAGCTCGTATAAAAGACACAAATCAATTGTTGCTGTGATGAGTGATTTACAGATTTCCAATGAAACATATATGGGCACAATAGATGTCCGTGCTTTGTATATCAGTATCCCTCATAATGCTGGTATAAGAGCAGTCAAATATTGGATGGGGATGTCTGGTAGGTAGGAAGAGGTGGAATTTTTGCTAACTTTATTGAAATTGGTACTAGAGCACAATTCCTTCAAATATAATAATGGATGGTATCTAGAGGTAAAGGGCACAGTGATGGGTGCAATGTTTGCACCCATATATACGGACCTTTTTATGGGTTTTCTTGAATTTCAAGTTATATATAGCAGTAGGAATAAATTTATAGAAAATCTTAAGATGTGGTATAGATATTTGGATGACTGCTGGGTCATCTGGGCAGGGGACCCCCGAAAATGGCACGAATTTGTGGAATATTTAAATTCCAATGAATATGGTATCCATTTTAGTGGTAACATTGATTTATATACAGTTGAATTTTTGGATGTGAAAGTTATTAAAGCCATTGATGGCACAATGATTACTGCTTTATATAGGAAACCTTTCTCCAAAAATTCATTAGTACATGCTAATAGCAGTCATCCCCCCCACATAGTTACTAATATTCCTAAAGCCCAATTTACCAAAATAAGAAGGATTTGCTCAAAGACCGATGAGTTTTGGGTACAGGCAAAACAACTAAAGACTACATTTTTAGCTAGAGTACACGGCCATAAAGTGGTGGATGAAGCATTAAAGCAAGCGGGGGTTCAGTCTAGTGTCCATTTATTGAGGGATAAAGTACAAACTAATATTACCACAGATAATAACATACGGTTTATGACCAAGTATGGATCTAATGTTTTCAAAATACGACAAATTATTGAAAAACACTGGCATATATTGAAATCTGATCCTTATTTTGACACATTATTGGGAAGTGTTTGTAGTTTTGGTTTCAGAAGAGGCAGAATTTTAGGAGAACATTTGAAAGGTTTTAAAAAGGAATATGTAAGGCAAGAGAATAAAGCAAATTCAATAGTGGTAGGGAGCACCTATTGTGGGCACTGTACATATTCTAAATGGATATCTAAGACAAAATCTTTTACATCGGTTAACACTTCAAAAGTGTATGATATCCATCATTTGATCACATGTGTAACTGAATGGGTAGTCTTTAAGACAGTTTGCCAAAGTGGCTCCTTCTATATAGGGCAAATATCTCCTAGTTTTAAACAACGCATAGCTTTACACATTAGTGATATAAATTGTCGACGGAACAGAAGTGCATTATTTAAACATATGTTGGTGCACCCTACAGCACATTTTGTTTTTTTTTTTGGGTATAGATAAGGTGGTAGGTGACAATTTATCAAGAATACATAAACACAAAATTCTCATGACAAAAGAGAGGCAATGGATAATTAATTTGGGGGCCCTATTTAAACCTGGGCTGAATGATGACTGTTAATCTTGCCTATATTCTAATGGATTCTTGTATATGAATATGTAGTAACTTTTTATATAAATGATGATGGACAAAGTTTATTTCATATAATGCATCATGTGTAAAAAAGGTTGTTCAACAAATTTATTCTATGTGATGTAGATGCATCTATGATAGGGGACAAACTGTTGCTTTAAATGAGTGTGTATAAATAAGGGGGAGGGCACCTTCCAACATATGCACTGATGACGCTAAGGCGAAACATGGTTTGCTTGTGAAGTGGCTTGGCCTGTCAGCCATTAAAGTTGGGCTATGCAACTATTCCTGGACTCTCTGTTTCGTTCCTAGCAGTTGATAGATATTTATGCTGGATTTGTCATTGTGTAGTTCTTAATGTTGGAGTTCCGGCATTTTTTCGCTGTGCACCGTGTTTGGTATATGATGATATATATATATATATATATATATATATATATATATATATATATATATACACACGTGTGTGTGTGTGTGTGTGTGTGTGTGTGTGTGTGTATATATATATATATATATATATATATATATATATATCTATACACACATATACATATATATATATATATATATATATATATTTATATATATATATATATATATAAACATATGTGTGTGTGTGTGTGTGTATATATATATATATATATATATATATATATATGTGTGTGTGTGTGTGTGTGTGTATATATATATATATATATATATATATGTGTGTGTGTGTGTGTGTGTGTGTGTGTGTTTACTGTAGCATGTTGCAGTTAAAGAAAATAGTTGTCAGCAGCTCCCCAGGTATAAAGAAGCCAATATATGGGGAATAACAAAAAAAAGTTGCAGCATTCCAATCTAAACTTTTGGACACTTCTTACTGAATGCAGCAGTGTTTTACCTTTAAGTGATCCAGAATAAAAGCACAGTTATCTAAAATCTAACCGTAGCAGTAGATGCCCTTTCCTTCACTGTTTCAGTATTCTTTACATCTGGGATTCCCTGCCTAGGACAGTCTAAAGTCTGGTCATTATACAAAAGCCTTAGGTTGTTTTAAGGTATGCCGTACATCACATGTACGCCCCTTGCATAGCACAGGGCATGAAGGTGACATCCGGACGTACCATACTCAGAACTGATAGCCCCAGTAGAAATGCCAGTCTAAGGAAAACCAAGAGACAACCAGATTATTCAGAAGAGAAATGAACAGGGGGAGAAGGGAAGGACTGAATACTGCAACAGTGAAGGCAAGGACATCTACTGTTATGGTAAGAGTTACACAACTGTACTATGTCCTTCCATTCACTGCTGCAGTACTCCTTACGACAGGGAGTGTGTCAAAGCTCAATTAGGAACTTGGGAGGAGGAAGGACCAGCAGAGCCCTCTAGGAAGCCATGAAGAATAGCCCTAGCAAAACCAGCTCTAGCTCTGGAGATTCCATCCAACTTGTAGTGTTTGGTAAAAGCATGTAGAGAATTCCAGGTAGTTGCTTCAAGAATAAAGTAATTATCCAAACCCTTGAAAAAAGCACCAGAAGAAGCCACACATCTAGTAGAATGAGCCTTTACAGAAGAAGGAAGGCTCTCACCACGAAAAGCATAACAAAAAGAAAATAACTTTAGAGATTCAAGAAGAAATAGTTTGCTTGGATAGATCCAGGGTCCTAGGATGAAAAGAAACAAATAACTGATCAGATTTTCTAATAGACTTAGTCTTCTTCAAATAAAATCTGAGTTGTCTATGTACATCCAAAGTGTGCAGCACCCTCTCACTGGCAGATTGTGGAGAGGGGAAATAAGTAGGCAAATGAATAGACTAATTAAGTGGCAACTCATTAACCACCTTGGGCATAAAAGAAGGATTAGTATGCAAAGACACCCTGTCCTTATGAAATACCAAAAAAGGAGGACAGCCATAAGGCCTTGAAGCTCAGATTCCTGTCTGGCAGAAGCAAAAGCCAACAAAAGAACAGTCTTCTAAGACCAAAGTTGCAAGGAAGCTGAATCAGCAGGCTCAAAAGGAGCCCGAGTCAATTTCTTCAAAACAAAATTAAGATCTCAGGGAGGAGGAACAGGCTTCCTGGGAGGCCTAATATGAAGGATGCCTTTAAGGAATTGTTTAGCTTCAAATCTAGAAGCTAAAGAAGGAGATAAAGGCAGACAAGCAGAGACAGCTGACAAGTGGACCTTAACTGAAGAATAAGCCAACTCAGCACTGAGCAAGTCACGCAAATAAGAGAGACCCAAAGGAACATCCACAGAAAGTGGATCCAGGTTAAGAGAGAGAGACATCAAACAGAAAACCTCTTCCATTTGGATAAGTAGGATTTCCTGGTTTTGGATTTCCTGGCCTCCTGCAGGACCCTGAGCACATTCTCAGAAAAAAGGTGTCTGTGGAATCAAAATCCAATCGCCTATAGTGTCAGCTGAAGAGTGGACAGGTGGGGATGGATGAGAGATCCCTTGTCTTGTGTAAGTAGGTCCACCCTGTGAGGTAACTTGTGATGACTGCCCTTGTTTAATGCAGAAGAAGAGGGGACCAATGCTGTCTCTGCCAAAAAGGAAACATGATGAAATTTTGGGAGTGTCCTATTGAATTCTAAAGACTTTTGGAATGAGGAGAAGGGGAGGGAAAGCATAAAAAAAAATCCCCTTCTAAGAGAAAGAGAAGGCATCCATCTTCCACACCAGAGGACCTGGGACTTTGGCTCAAAATAGAGGAAGTTGTCTGCTCAGAGGGAAGGAAAATAGATCTATTTGAGGTGTACCCCACCAGGGGATAATGTCCAGAAACACATCCCTATGAAGCATCCACTCATGGGATTGAGTTAAGGACCTGCTTAGAGTGTCTACCACAATGTTTTGACCTGAAGGAATATAAACTGCCTGAAGAGTCACTCAGTACTGGACAGCAAGATCCCATACCAGGAGTGCCAACCACCAAAGAAGGTAAGATCTTGTTCCCCCTGTTTGTTTACATAACACATCACTGTGGTATTGTCTGTAAACACCTTTAGAGGTCCTTGGGTTAAAAGAGCCAGTAGAAGAGCTCTTATCTCTGACACTGATGTATTCCTTTTGTTGAAGAGGTAAACACACCCCCTGCACCTTTAGACAGCCAAAAGCTGCTCCCCATCCCACTTCTGAAGCATCTGTGAACAGTTCCTGAGAGGGAAGAGGGGGATGAAAAGGGAGCCCTGGGTTTAAATAACCAACAAACACAGCAAAGAAAGCAGCAACAAACTGAAGCAAGTATAACTGTTTAATCCACTGCTGAATCCACGTTAAGCGCTTTCTTCCCCCAAAGATACAAGGGACTTCATCATAACAATGTTAAACTAACCAACCCAGCAATTTATACCTTTTAATCCAATTACTAATTGAATAATAAGTAAAACATTGAATGATAATCATTCAATTATACACTTAAAATCCGCAACTGTGTTGCTATTATTTAAGAACATAAATAAACAGTAAACATTAAATTAGTATTATAAAAACTTATATAAGTATGGTAAATAATGTAAAAATGACATTATCCTAAAATATTTTTAACTTCAAAATACAAAAAATACTAAGAGCTTCATTTATTCCAGAGTATTCAGTTACATTACATTGCAACTGCCATCTAAGTTCACACATATCCAGGTGTAAATCTATACATTTCTCTTGTATGTCTTTTTCAATATGCTGCACTACCAAAATTTAAACTGGTGGTCTTTATAATCCTTAATGTGCCTTGCAAGAGTATTGGTCGACTTTTCATGCCTGATGTTTAACAAATGTTTTCCTATCATGTTTTTAAATAACCTGCTAGTTTTTTTCCTATGTAAAATATAGGACATTGTTGACATTTGGCCATGTATAAAACATTCAGTGTGTTACAATTATAATGTCCATTGATTTTAATCAATCTACCATTCAGAAAAAACGTATCCTCTGTTTCTAATATGTGTGAACAGAATGTGCATCTATTGCATTTAAAATTACCCTTTCTCCTATTAGCACCAATTCCATTGTATTTTTGAGTCTTCTCTAAAATGTTTTTAAAGGACCTATCCTTCTTGTATATAATTTTAGGTAGCTTCCCTACCTTCTGCCCCACATTGTGATCGAATTGTAAAATGTCCCAGTTACTTCTGATAATATCACCAATCTCCACAGCATCCAAACTGAAAGTGGTGATAAACCCTATACCGGTGTTCATTCTTGATTCTTCGATGCCCACATTGAATAAACCATTATTACATCCTAAGATGGGCTTGTATATACCCGTATTACGTTTGTGTATGACCTCTTCCTTGATTTTAAACCAATAATTCCTGTGGATATCCCCTTGTTGAAAACATGTGCAAGATAAAGTCAATTTCTTCCAAAAATTTACTATCTGAACTCATCATTCTTGCAGCACATACCAATTGACCTTTTACTATGGACTTTTTTGATAATGCGGATGAACACTATTAAATTGCAAATATGAATTGGAAAACGTTTTCTAAAAATTCCTGATTCCAATGCATTATTTTCAATGCCAATGGTGAAATCCCCATCTAAATATCATATTTTTGTTACACTATGTGTATATGTAAAATGCAAAAAGTCCACTGTGTGATTTATATAATCATAAAATTGGTGCAATTCTCCTTCTGTACCTTTCCAAACAATGAAGAGGTCATCCAGAAACCTGGTATAATACATTATTTTAGAGTGGAAGATCCCTTCCATAATGTAAACGTGTTCCCAATATGACATAACGTAATTGGCAAACAGAGGGACGCAAGCTGCACCCACTGCCACCCCTGTGTTCTGTCTGTAATATTGCCCTTCAACATAGATGAAATTGTTTTGTAATACTATTTCCATAAGGGTAATATATACGTATATCTGATCTTGATCATAAATTTCTATTTTATGTAGCTGGGTCTCTAACCACTCTATGCCCATCTCATGTGGTATCACTGTGAATACACTACACACATTAGTGATAACAAGTATTGTGTCCTTTTCCATTTGAACCCTCCCCACCTTTTCCAAAAATTGCCAAGAATATTTTACTATGTAAGGAAAGACTTTTAGACCAGCCTGTAGTTTTTCATCTAAAAACTTACTTATAAAACATGTTTTTGACCTTCTTCCATTAACAACTGGTTGAAATGTTGGATCCTTAAGTCCTTTATGGACCTTGGGTATACCAAATATATTGGGTATCACGGGGTATTTGTTGATCATATAATTATGTTCTTCCTCATTTATTTGTCCTTGATATAACATGTCTTCAAGTAACATGTATATTTTCATATAACCTATGCGTATCTCATTCAAGGAACTCTCAACATAGGTTCCATCCATCAACGGCACATTCATTACATTTAAGTAGTCAACTTTGTTCATAATAACCATCCCATTTCCCTTGTCTGGTTTCATTATATGTATTTTTGGATCCTCAGCCAATTCCTTCAACAATTGATTTTCTGCTACTGTCATATTATTGAGATAGGTTTATTTCTTTTTCACAAACTTGTTCATATAATTTTATGACATAATTTAAAGGTGGGTTAAAACTACTTGTTTTTTTTTTAATATTCCCATTATTATTTTGCACCTCTTCCTGTTTATTGAACCACACTTTTAAATTTAATTTCCTTGTGAAACACTTTAAATCTATTATAGTATTATCAATTTTCCCTTTTCTGTAAGGTACATAAGTAAAACCTTTTGCCAATAAATTGACATGTTCTTCATTAATATCTTTATCAGAATAATTGTATATTTTAAAATCATTAGCTTCATTTGTAACAATAATTGGTTACAATACATTGACTGACTCATCATATTCAACAAAATTCTGACTCAATTAATCTGGTACATTGTTAAATACATTATTTTCAAGTGTTACTTCATTAGTGTCCATTAAACAACTATTGTCACTAAAAATATAACTTGCTGTTTTTCGTTAGCAGTTTCCAAACTGATCAGTGAACTAACATCATTTGCAATGCATTTCACATCAACACAACTCACTTAATTTGCAGAGAAACCACTATCTAGGCACAGCAACTGTTTGCCATTCATTTCATCATTTTGAACGCTAACACTATCAGCACTCCCACAATATGCCAATTGCTTAGAGACATGTACATTAACACTGTCTAACACAGAGGAAAAGTTGTTTTCTTCACTTAGTTTCTCATACATAATTGCCAGGGCCATGTCCATTAATATCTCCGGTGATGACTCCGGTTCCTGTCATTGTTTGGCCTTGCTCCTTGTACAGCATAATCCCGGTAAGTATTCACCAAAAAATGGGACTTTTGGATGGATTCCTTATCACGCAGCCTCTCCGACTGTCTAATTCCTTCCTCGTTCAAATGTGTATGTTGTGCATGCGCACCTTGCTCATTAAGAGCTCTCCCTTGCGTCGTCACTTCCTCTGACTGATTGAACTCCTCTTTTCTGTTGGCCCGGCAACCAAGAGACAAGGGAAACACCATACTGGCATATTTGTTAATGTCTATATGCAGTTTTTTAACTTTACGCAAATATATATTACTGCATACATTGTCTATATTATTAAACACACTAAAGTATGCTGGCCGAAAGTGCTCAAATGATGTATCTCTTTGAATTTTGTTACAGAACTCCTCCAACTCTTTGGAAATTTTCTCCACTTCTATTATATTATATTTAATCATTAATTTAAGCATTTGTAGTCCTGTTTGATCAAACAGTACATGTAATTCGTTCACCAACTCCATATTTTCTTCAATACCATTTGGGTATTTCCATACCCTTAAGCCACGGGGAACCTGTTCTAATTCAACGTTCTTCTGCAACTAGGAAATTTCGATGTGCAGTTTCTTGAACCCCAACAGCTTTTTTTCAAACTGTTTGATTCTTTTCATCATAGTAATATCCTATTGACCTACTGTGTTAGGTCTTTTTTCAAGTCCAAAATCAAACGTGTTGCTTTTCCACTGGACCCCTTTGTTAATAACATCGGCCCTCTCCACACTGATGTTACTGGGCTCTTCCATAGAGCCTACATCCTGTAGTTGCTTACCAGACTGATTGGTAAAAGTATGTTGTGTAGGCTGGGTCAAAGGGAAGCCCAAACTACCAAATAGTTTGCTCGGACTACCCTGCTTGTCCATAAGGTCTGAATTTGGGTGGTATGGGTTGCTAGTTGTTGTCATATCTGTTGTAGAAGCTCCACCACTGCTCCATTGTTAATTGCCCCCTCCATGGCCATGTAACATAATTAGACTCCAAAAAACAACAAAATTCATGTACTGAATAACCAACAACAATAGCAAAAGAAGCAGCAACCAATTGAAGAAAGAATAACTGTTTAATCCACTGTTAAATCCATGTTAAGCTCTTTCTTCCCCCAAAGATACAAGGGACTTCATCAGAACAATGTTAAACTAACCAACCCAGCCATTTATACCTTAATTATAATACATAATTATATGGTGGACAAATACCCCATGATACCCAATATATTTGGTATACCCAAAGTCCATAAAGGACTTAAGGATCCAAAATTTAGACTAACTGTTAATGAAAAAAGGTAAAAAACATGTTTTATAAGTAAGTTTTTAGATGTAAAACTACAGGCCAGTCTAAAAGCCTCTCGTTACATAGTAAAAGATTCTTGGCAGTTTTTGAAAAGCTGAGGTGGGTTCAAATGGAAAAGGACACGATACTTGTTACCACTGATGTGTGTAGTCTATTCACAGTGATACCACATTAAGGTGGGCTTAGAGTGGTTAGAGACCCAGCTACATAAAACAGGAATTTATGATCAAGATCAGATAAACTTATATATTGCCCTTATGGAAACAGTATTACAAAACAATTTCATCTATTTTAAAGGACAATATTACAGGCAGAACACAGGGGTGGCAATTGGTGCAGCTTGCACCCCTGTGTTTGCCAATTACGTTATGTCATACTGGGATCAAGTTTTCGTTAAGGAAGGGATCTTCCACTCTAAAATAATGTATTATATCAGGTTTCTGGATGACCTCTTCATTGTTTGGAAAGGTACAGAAGGAGAATTACACCAATTTTATGATTAGATAAATCACGCAGTGGACTCTGCATTTTGCGTATACACATAGTGTAACAAAAATATCATATTTAGATGTGGATTTAACCACTGACATTGCAAATAATGCATTGGAATCAGGAATTTTTAGAAAAGGAACATTTTCCAATTCATATTTGCAATTTAATAGTGTTCATCCGCATTATCAAAAAAAGTCCATAGTAAAAGGTCAATCGGTACGTGCTGCAAGAATGATGAGTTCAGATAGTAAATATTTCGAAGAAAGAAATGGACTTTATCTTGTACATGTTTTCAACAAGGGGATATCCACAGGAATTATTGGTTAAAATTAAGGAAGAGGTCATTCACAAACGCAATACGAGTATATACAAGCCCATCTTAGGATGTAATAATGGTTTATCCAATGTGGGCATCAAAAAACGAAACTGGACACCAGTATAGGGTTTATCACCACTTTCAATTTGGATGCTACAGAGATTGGTGATATTATCAGAAGTAACTGGGACATTCTACAATTCAATCACAATGTGGGGCAGAAGGTAGGGAAGCTACCTAAAATTATATATAAGAAGGATAGGTCCTTTAAAAAAATTTTAGAGAAGACTCAAAAATACAATGGAATTGGTGCTAATAGGAGAAAGGGTAATTTTAAATGCAATAGATGCACATTCTGTTCACACATATTAGAAACAGAGGATAAGTTTTTTTCTGAATGGTAGATTGATTAAAATCAATGGACATTACAATTGTAACACATTGGATGTTGTATGCATGGTCAAATGTCAACAATGTCCTATATTTTATATAGCAAAAATTAGCAGGTTATTTAAAAACAGGATAGGGGAACATTTGTTAGACATTAGGCATGAAAAGTCAACCAATGCTGTGGCAAGGCACATTAAGGATAATAAAGACCACCAGTTTAAATTTTTGGTAGTGCAGCATATTGAAAAAGACCTACAAGGTAAATGTATAGATTTACACCTGGATGTGGGTGAACG
Organism: Protopterus annectens; assembly: GCF_019279795.1. Lineage (NCBI taxonomy): Eukaryota > Metazoa > Chordata > Ceratodontiformes > Protopteridae > Protopterus > Protopterus annectens. The sequence continues at coordinate 260,422,581 of NC_056733.1, forward strand.
TAGATGGCAGTTGTGATGCAACACAACTGAATACCCAGGAATAAATGAAGCTCTTAGTATTTCTTGTATTTTGAAGTTAAAAAATATTTTAGGATAATGTCATTTTTACATTATTTAGCCCTGGGTTTACAGACAACTGTTGGATCTACCACTAAAGTTCCTTCTTAAGACAAGGCAGAAGAGGAACTACAAAGTCTATAGGGTGTGCATGCTGAAACCAGACTGACTTCAGGAGCCACTGAAATTTTCTCATGTGGAGTTTGACCAGAGGGAGCATAGAGATGGTAGATGCCATGAAACCCAGAGCTCTCAGAAACTCCCTGGCTGTAATGGAGACAAGAGGAAGAAGAATTTGAATGAAGGAAATGAGAGTTAAGGCCTTGGGAGGAGAAAGGGATGCCAGCATAGGCACCGTCTAAGTCCTGCAACTCAGAAACACATGGTCCTGAGAAAAAGTCAAAGACGACTTTTTGAGGTTTAGGTTCATAGGTTCATAGATTAGTACTAGGCTAACTGCCCTTGTGAGCCATTTTAAGCCTAGCCAAATATCCCGTGTGAGACTCAAACCCTGCACCTTGTGTTTGTAAGTCAAACACCTTAACCATTAGGCCACCCTCCCAACCCGTTTATTGTGAACTCCAAGCTTTGAAGAAGAGAGATGGCAACAAGAAGACTTTGTAACAGGATCTCTGGAGAGGATGTCTGAAGCAGCAGGACATCCAAGTAAGAAAATACTTGGATCCCCCTGAAGCCTGCAAAAAGCAGTCACAGTAGCAATGCATTTGGTGAATATCCTTGGGGCAGTAGAAAGGCCAAAGGGCAAAGCAGAGAACTGAAAATACCAGGAAGTAACAGGGAAATGTAAAAACGTCCTAAAAGGGGGGATGGATCTGAATATAGAGATAAGTATCCTTGAGATCCAGAGACACCATGCAAGCCTGAGGAAGCAAAAGATGGAACGGAGTCTAAAGGGGTAACACTCAAAAAGTGGGCACCTTCAGAAAAGTGTTTAGATGAAAGAGTTTTGAATAAGCCTCCAAGTACCCTCTTTTCTGGGTACTACAAACATCCTGAAGTAAAACCCCCTCCTCCTTTGAGACACAGGTACCTCCTGAATAATACCCTGAGTCACAGGGTCTTGAAGCACCCTGGGAAGAATGGGAGTTGCTCCCAAGGGGGCTAAGGAATGCCCATAAAAGGGGAAACGGATTTCCACACCATGAAATACCCCCGGTGAATAATGGACAGTGCTTCATTATGTTGTACATTCCTGATATTCTGAAATGCCCCAAGAAGCCGTGGTATGATGGGATCGGATAGTAAATCTTGAGCCTAACATTGCAAATGGTGTGTTACTTCATCTCAACTGTGACAAGTCTAAAATCTACTCACAATTTCTGTAAAAATTATTTCACTGTAAACTGGAAAACAGTGCTTGTCACCTACCCTGATGGACTGGAAAAATAAATGAAAGAGTGTGAATTATGCATAAGTATTAGTTACTACTCCTATGTGAGTGTGTTGCTATGAGTGAGGATGTAGGAAGTTGCATAACCCCCAACTGTCCAGATTTAGCTTCATAGTTGTGGTCTGTTTCTCATAAAATTTGTGGTTTTCTGGCAAATCACAGAGGACGTAAGTCACTAAATACCATGTCTATTCATAAAATACATTCTAGCACAAATCCTGCTATTCTAGTAACTAAGTTAAAAATAACAATATTTAAACTCTATGTCCAGATTTTGCCTCATATATTTGTTACATTTCTTGAAATTGTAAAAATGAAAGAAATAAACTGGTGTTGGGGGAGGTGGCTTGCAATGACTCCAAGTGGAGAAAAACCCAAAGCTGGCTTGTGCATCCATCAATGTGATAACGACTTCTACTTATGTGAATAACAGTGACAGCTGCGGAGAGTCTGGCCTGAAAAGTTATACTCAGTGATATACTGCAACTGCACTTATTGGCAATGTACTAATGACGTGCATTTCATTACTGAAAAGCTAAGTGTGCTCAGACACAGGTGATAATTGCTCCACAGAACCTGTTGAATAGGGATACATTATATTACATTGTGCAGCTGTTAGGTACCACAGACTCATTATCATCAGTAAGGAGAATACCTGAGTAATTCACTGAGACACTATAACACTTAGATATGACTGAGCCCATCCTCCCACCAAAATTCCACACATGACTTACAAAGGCAAGAAAAAAGCTCAACATATATGGTACCTCCATGCTGGTAGCAGTCAGCAAATAATAACCTTTATCTCACTCAGGCAATTACTGAGTATAATCAGAAATGCAATAAGACAAGCAAAAATGTCAAACTTAACTGGCTGATCCATCTAATACTTAATCCAAAAAGTATTAAGTTATGTTATGTCACCTAACCATCCCTCTGGTTACAATAAGGCACAGAAGTAAAATAGGCAGAAATATTGTCCAAAATATCTGGTTGAGCAATGCCAACATTCAGGGAACAAAGACGCTCTCCTCCAAAAAAGGAAGCCAATCTGGTGGTCCCCCTGCCATAAACAAACTCTACAACAGAAGGGGCAAATTGATGTGGAACACGGTGAAGTCCCAAGACTGAAAAAACTCCCTTATCATCCTCAACAAAAAGTTGAGAAACCTCATCAAATCCAATAAAGCTACCTATGAAAACAGAATAGCAGCAGATAGTAAAGACACCCACAAGGCCTTCTATAATTATGTAAAGAATCTAAACCCACATTTGCTCTGAGCTACTGCATAATGCTACCTCCTATACCGAGCCAACAGCTATTGCCATTATACTGGCTGACAGATTCAATGCCAACTTTACCCCTCTCCACCCCCGAAAGGGCCTATCCAATTAACAGTAGATTGCCAAGCACCCAGTATTACTGTTGCCAGGTTAAAACAGCACTGTCCACAGCCAATAATGCAACTTCTATGGGACCTAACAATATCCCTGTCTGTGTTCTACGTGTACTACAGAGTGAACTGGCACCTCGCCTGTGTGCCCTGTTCAATCACAGCCTCATCTCAGGGTTTGTCCCTACCGAATGGTGCACTGCTACAGACAACCCTTCTCCACAGAGAAGGAGTGACTACAGATCCTGGGAAGTTGGAACTATCGCCCCATTAGCCTGACAAGTCTGATATGCAAAGCTATGGAAGCCATCATCATGGAGCTAATAAAAAAGGATATAGGGAATCCCCAAACTCTGGATCCCACACAGTTTGGTTTGTGAAGGATAAACTTACCACAACAGTAGATGTTTGAATGGTAGTTGCTGCAGTAATTGCTCCTTCCTTCCATCCCCTTGTTTTCTGGTATGTTGTTTATGCCAGGGCATGATTATTTTTATGCTTCCTAGCACTGTCCTTTCAGCATCCCTCTTCCTCTTTTTGTTGGCAGGAAAGCTGTGAAGGGCTTGGTAACCAAACTTGTCTTTTAGTCAGCACAGCTAGAACTGTCTAACAGTTTGGACACATGGAAGGTGTCCTGAAGCTTTGGAAGTTGGCTGGCTTTTATATCCTTGGCAGGAAATAACCCATATAGTTAAGGTTACTGCTGCAGCGATCATTCCAGCATCCACTGTTATGGTACGCATACATAAACAACTGTACTATCTTAGCAGTGTTGGGGGGTGAAGGCGGAACAAACAAGAAAGTTCAAGTGTTACATATTAAAAAGAGACAATACTATGAAAAAATAGAAGGCAACAACAAGAATGGCAGCCAGTCCTGCAAGTCTTTATTAACTCTTTTCTGCTTTAGTAAAAACCATCATAAGAGTTCCATTCAATCCACACAATTACAAACACCTTACATGGACTATAAACACCAATCACAAAATACTAACTAAAATAAATACATATATAATTAAGTTATCAAACAGCAGCTCCAACTGTATTCAAACCAACTGGTTTTAAAGTCCCATATTTTAAATATAAACAGATTCTTTAAACAATTAAAAAAATATTTTACAAATCTTCCCTTCCGCCATCTTATTTTTATATCTATGCAATGCTTCAGCACTCTCTTCTTAAACATTTCAGTGGTCTCCTAAGAATAATATATTATAGGAACATTTTAATGCGCATACAGTAGCACCACTATGGTAAGCATACATATTTGTAACATCAAACTCTCCTACTAATAAGGGAAAATTACCATTCATATTTACAAACATTTCAAGATCCACAGGTGAAAACACCAATATCTTGAACCCATACACTGATTTGTCTCTTTGATACACACAAGACAAGTGACAGGTTTGTCTATATTTTCAGCTTCCTTTACCGCCTCACATGATTTTCTGATCACTCCCTTATGATCTGTGATTTCTGAAGCTGTCTTGTAGCCAGAAAACCGCATTAATTTTTTTCGCCAGTAGAGTGCAACATTTTTAATATTGAGTCAGTGCCTATGCTGTTTGGGATTAGGAAAATTGATGAAATGTGTCTCTTGTTTTTGTGACTGCACCATAACCTCATGTTATATGGTTTTATTTCATATATAAAGTTACCGTTTAAGTGTAATGACCCATTCCTTCTTTACATTATTTCATACATGCAATTATCACGAACTCGGCCTCCTTTGTACTCTCTGTTTTTTTTGGTAACTCTCTGACAGAAAAAAATCATACAGCTGGAATTAATGCACGAACAACACTGTCTGTAACAAACCTAACAAACTGTTACACTGAGAGTTGATTTATAGTCTGCACAAAAGCATTTCGGCAAATATGTCTGTGTGCCTGCTGAACTGCCATCTCAGACTCAGTGCATACACTAAATTTCAGTAATATCAAACATCGTGCCAATTGAAAAAAAAACAACACTTGTAGAAATTTACAGCAGTAGCAGAAAAACACAACTATAATAATTCGTACAGACATTTAGATGCACAACACAGCGAGAGGAGGAGGAACACACAAACTAGAAGCATGGCACAGCCTCAATAACAGTAGAATAGGTATTTGGGATGAACATTATTTAGACGTTTCTAATGCAATACAGTGGAGCAGGGCTCAACCAGCTAAAAGCTTCATATTAATTATTTCTTGTTTCATGGAGCTGTTGAAACAGAATATGGTACCATTTGCATATACAGTGTTCTTCATTTATAATACACAGTTGCCATTGTTAGTGAACTGACTGGTACGTCTTTGTTAGCTTAATACATGCACTTTAGTTACCTTTGAATTACACGGGTACAGATGGTTTTCTAGGCAGCCTGACCTAAGGGGAAACTACCCTAATTTATGACAGAGCCATTGCAAGACACGCTATAGACTTGAGTCCTTGTAACATGGGAGCAAACGGAGGACTAGAAGAAAACAAACGCAGGACAAAAGTAGGGACAACATTGTTCATACAAACTTTAATGATGGAATAAACAGTTTTGCAGTATGTACATGTCTGTTAGAGCTAGAAAGCTGGACCAAACTAGGGGCATTTACAATATTGCTCGTACAAACTTTGAATGTTGATAGAATAATGAGTTTTGCAGTAGCAGCGATTCTCAGAAAGATATGAGGTCTGCAACGGAATTATCTGTCATTATTTTGTCATTCGAAGAGCAGAGCTGTCTTACCTTAGTATATCAACAGTGGAGGTAAAATAAGAGGGCAAAGTTACTTGCACTTGTAGAAGGCACTTGGGTGAAACAATATGCAGTTACTATCATCTCACAGCGAGCTCGGATGTAACCACAATGGCGCCATGAGATGGTAGCCGAGATTAATGAGTTAATATTAATATTACACAGTAAGATTGGACACCCTTTATTAAGGGCCTTAAAGTAGATGATAAGGAGTTGGCTGGTGGCAGTGTTAACTAACTTATAGTCTGGGCAAAAAGGGGCATAGCTAGTAAACCTGTGCCAGCCTTTCCCAGGTGTGTGTGTGTGTGTGTGTGTGTGTGTGTGTGTGTGTGTGTGTGTGTGTGTGTGTGTGTGTGTGTGTGTGTGTGTGTCTGTGTCTCTGTAAATCAAACCTCAAAGAGTGTGTGTGTGTGTGTGTGTGTGTGTGTGTGTGTGTGTGTGTGTGTGTGTGTGTGTGTGTGTGTCAGCTACTTGGGCAGGCATATGAAGCACTGGTTGGACAGAGAGGGTGCTGGAGGTCTTGGCTTGGACACTCAGCTGGGATCTCAACTCCAAAGCTGTACCAGTGGGGGAGTCTTATTGGGGATATGGAGGAAGAGGAAGAAACTAGCTCCGAACTGATTGTGGTCTCTGTGTGCTCTTAAGGGAAATTGCACTTGCATCTGGAAATACTACATGCGTACTTCTCATTTTCCCACTGTACGTCCCCCACTGTTGCCAGTGGTGAGGACTGACGCTGGGAAGAAACGGATAGTCAGGCAGTACCTGGTTTATCTGGAAATGAAGATTTCTGAGTCCATTAAGTCTAAGTAGCCTTATCAGGAGGAACCTGCTTGCCACTCTTTTTGCTCTTAGGAGGAGGGTGAGACTGCCTGCAAACAAATATTGGCTTATTGGGGTAGTTTCTCTGAAATTTAGGAACAGGAGAGACAAACATGTTTGAGTTCCTGCAAAGCCTTCCTCTTATCCTGAAGGGACTTAAACAAATCAGCAACAGCCACCCCAAACAAGCATTTATTATCAAGAGGGGCATCCATCAGCTTAGCCTTAATATCATCAGCCAATGGTTGAAGCTGAATCCAGATATACCTCCTCATCACTGACCCAAAAGCAGCAACTCCAGAAGAGGCATCTGCTGCATAATAACTACACTTCATGAAACAATGAACCAACTGTGAGGAAGTCCTTAAGAGGGAAAGAGCACAAGATTTACCCTCAGAGTCTGGAAGTTCAGAACTAACCTGACAAGCCTGAGAAAGGAGATCTAAAACATAACTGGGCATATGGTTCTGATAATTAATAGCCCTAAAAGTCAAGGTACATGAGGTGTAAACCTTCTTATCTAGCCTTTCCATGGTTCTGCTGTCTTTATCAGAAGGCAGAAACTTGGGTGAAGAAAGCAATTGAGAGGGCTTGTCAGAGGCTACAGACACCACTGAGGGGTCAGCAGCAGGACACTTGTACAAAAAGTTACAATCCTCAGGCACCCTATAAAACTTTTCAGTTTTTTTGGGAGTAGGGGGCTAAGAATCAGGAGCTTTAGAGGCATCTGAAAAAGCAGCCAACAAACCAGTCAAAACAGGAGGAATAGCAGACAGTTTTGGAGATTGCATCTATAGCAATTAATAGTACCTCTTATGGATTTCAGAGACCTCAGCACAATCCCATTTAAAAAACTCCATCATCCTAGAGACTGTGCCACCAAAAGAAATTTCATCAAAGGGAGTATCAGGACCGGTGGATTCCTCTTCCTCAGATCTATAGTCCAAAGGAGAAGGAATCTGAGAACAGTAGGCAAGGGATTCCTCATCAGAATTCAACACCTCCTCAGAGGAATCCTGTTCCTTGAGTCTTTTAAGTGGAATAGAGGACCAAGGGGGAGCTGGAACAGAAACCCCCTGAAGAGGTTTCAATGCTATCAAAGCATTAAACAACCCCTGAATGAAGGCCTGCCACTCACTCTGTGGAACCCCATAGGCAGGAGAAACATGTTTAGTTTCCTACTTTTTGTTTAATGGGATGTCTGCCTTGTAAAACTTGGAAAGCTCTGACCCAGGACTGCTTTCAATAGCAGTAGTAGGGACTTCTTCCCTGACTAAAATCTGAGGAACACCCCTCAGAAATAATCAACTGTGGTTCACCCTGAATGTCCAAAATGCACATCTGCAAACCCTCATCAGATGTGCTTAAAGCTGGATCCCCACCGGCCTCCAACCTGGTCAGCAGAGGAATCCAACAACAAAGCCGGGTGAACCTCCGAGCTTTACTTACCTCAGGAGAAATGTCAGTCAGAGGCTGGACAGCAGAAGATTCCGGCCTAGGTTTTTTAGCCTTCTGCTTCCTTGATGCCTGACCCTTGGGGCAGGAAGTTCCTTCCATATTATACTTAGCAAGAAGCTTAAGTCACTAATTCTCTAGATAAGATGCTAAGGAAGAAAGCCTACAACGCAGAGTCTTTGGTACAAAACCCTTACAGATGGAGCAGGATGTTTGGTCGTGTGAGGTGCCAAAGCAAAATAAACACTGTTTGTGGCAGTCTTTATGGAGAATCTGTCCCTCACACTGGTATTTACCTTCTTGGATGACATGAAACCCCTAAAGCAACCAAAAGACAAGAAAAAAAAAGAAGCCCATAGGGGCACCTATCTGCAATGGCTCAGAAAACAGCAACGGGACATAAATGTTCATTCAGACTGACAATTGAGAGATGGGATTTGGACTGGCGGCAAAGAAGTTCTGAGGATGTTAAGTCTGGGGTAAGTCCGGACATCACCTTTACACCCTACACTATGCAAGGAGCATATGTGTGACATACTGCATACCTTAAAGCAACCTAAGGCTTTTGTATATTGGCTGGATGTCAGGCTGCCCTAGGCAGGGAATCCCAGACATTAAGAATACTGCAACAATGAAATGAAGGACATCTGTACTTACACAATTTTATCCAAAACAAGCAGGCACTGCCAGGTCTTTCCAAATCTTTCTGCAGTATAACCGCTTTCAACCCTTCTTGTTTTAGGGACATGCAATGAACTTCTCTCTTCAAAGACACCTTTCAGCTTCCCTCACCACTCTATGGTGACTTCCCAGTTTCCTCTCTCAACCCAAAAATCAGGAATTCAATGCTTACCAGCATCAGTGACACTGAAACACCTCCAAAAGCAGCTGATTCCCTTTAGCTTCCTGTCTTTGCCTGCATCTCACATTCTCCCTTTTAAATGTCAACCCTGTCTGTACTACAGTAGTCAAGGTGTCTTTCACAGACTAAGGAGTTACCATGCTACAGCATGAATATATACCAGTCACAAGATTATGCTGATACATTTAGATGTATCAGGTCTATTTCTTAATAACCTAACATTATTGCAAGCCACAGATATGTTAACTATATATAATGCTCCTTGTCTGAAGGAAACTAAAGCAGTCTTTTCCCCTTTTGGAAGATAAAACAAACCTGATCAGATATGTGTCACACCTCAAAAAAATGTGAAGTTTAGCTTTTGCTGCCATGAAGCACTGTCTTCCTGATAATCATAACTGTGGCCGCAGTTGTACAGCGGTTAGCATTGTCATCTCACAGCAAGAGGTTCTCAGGTTTGATTCTCGGCTAGGGTGCCTTCTGTACGGAGTCTGCGTGTCCTCCCTGCAATCATGTGGGTTTCCTCTGGGTGCTCCGGTTTCCTCTCACATTCCAAAGACATGCAGTATGTGGACTGGACACTCTAAATTGGCCATAGGTGAGAGTGTGTGTGATTGGTACAAATGAACTACTGTGGCAGGGCTAGGTACCAGGTGGTGTAAACCTTGGCTTGAGATGATTGTAACTACGGAAGTGACATCCCGACCCGATGTGCAAAATGGAAAAAGGGGTTGAGGATGGACAATGGATTCTGTAGAAGGTGTCATACTGTGGGGAAGCCACTACAAACCACTCAAAATGTGAACACTCATTCAAAACCATGATAAACCTCTATCAACAGATGAAAACCTTTCAAGAGGGGTCTGATGACAACTACCACTGTTTGATGATTTGGTCTACCTGTGATTAATTTAAGCAAAATGCCAATTCCACACCACACAAGGTTTATTAAAATACTGAGAAGTGATCATTACAGGGATGGACAATTAGTGAGTTATGACAAACTCAAAAGTTAACCAGGTTAGCACATCACTTGGTTGCATAAACTGTTGTGGGCTGCCCCGCTTTCTGGAATCAAACAGAAAGCCTTTTCTCTTTGAGAAGATACCAGAAATGTGAGGCATACTGGATGCAGAGAAGCTAATATGCCTAAAGTCATGAAATGCTTTTTTAGGTTACTTTTTACGCACAGGCCTGCCATCCGTCAGGCCTCCCCTTGATCAGACAGTTCCTACTCATTCCCCCATTTCAGGGATTTCACTCACAGCTGGGGCAGCAGCTGTCCAAAGGGGAGGGGTGTCAGTTAAGCAGGTCTGAGGCTGCTTTGTATTCTCAATGGAATCCTTGCAATAAAAGAATGAGAGAATTTTTAATGTTCGAAACTCCACAGTTTGAGTGGAGAACAAGCAAATCATGTTACCATTGTGGCCCAAAATGCTCTCCCCTTGTCAGTACTCACTTCTGCACTCAGTATGTAGGCTTCCACCTACTGGGGTGGCTTAGTGAGTCTAACACCCACTCAGGCCTAGGCCATCTTCTGCTTTGTCTCCTCTTCTCTGAGGGACAGTGGCAATGTGTGCTGCCAGGTCCATCTTGCTCCCTCCAGAATGGACCCCGCAATCCTCCTTGACAGCAATGTCAAATGCCAGAGCTGTCAGTCGGACTCAGGCCACCTGGGCAGTGGTCAGGGTTTTATCCTTTTATGTCACTGATGCTGGCATGAAATACTCGTAAACAGCAGTTTGCAAGTAAAGCAAAACAAATGTGTTGTAAAATAATTTATAACAAAAAAGTGAGTGCTAAGTATTAAAACAGTGACTATACTAAACGTGAATAGATATCAAAGAAAAGGACCTGGAAGTAACTATAAATGACAGTTTAGTGCCCACATCTAAGGAATAAGGTAAACTGCCACTCTGTACATTAAAGGCCAGAGCTGCTATGAACTACTGGTGCAGAGCTGGAGTATACACCTGATGAGACTTCACCTACAGTATGTATGTAGGACTGGAGACTGGACCTAGAGTGGGACTGTGTGTAGTATTGTATACAGGTCTGGAGACTCTAGCTGTCAAGAGCAGCACTACATACATGCTTAGAGGCTGAACCTGCTAAGGGCTCACCCGCAGTAATATATTCTGTTTTGGAATGGGTAGCTGGTCAGAACTTATGCAGTACAGTGTGCAGGACCACCTGCAGTATTGTCTACAGCTGAAGAGTGTACTCCTGCCTGTGAGTCTACACAGTGATTTAGGTACCCATTTCCCCTCCCAGGAGGAAGTTAGGGACTTAACACAAATGCCCTTCCCAGAGAAGGCAAAAACTCCATGACATCTGCCAGAATTATGACCCCGCCAGACAGCTCTCACACTAGTGGTTCTGGGGATTCCTTACTACTAGGTTGTCAGGCAGAGAGGGCAAAAAGCACCTAGAAAAATATTTCTAAGAACTGGTATCCAGCTGGATTTGGATAACTCTTTTTGAGTAGCTTTTTTCTGGATTATTACTTTTCAGATGGCCAAACTGTGAACTCAATTCTTCTCATGATAGCCCACGTGATGACAAGTGGAAAGGATTTGGATTTTGTTTATTACTACAATTGTAACTTAGCAACATACAGTTTTTGCTGTTTCTGCTGTCTTTTCCTACATTAAGGTTTCTTTGTTATGGCAGCACAAGTTTTCTGTAACATTTAGAAGCAAACTGGCAGGTAACACAAAAAATTAACATACAATCTGTAAATGAGCTTCATGCTGTAAGTCCTGGGTTTGAATCTCTTAGTCTCCATTTCCCTACTGTATGACTCTCAGCAAGTCACTAACCAGACATTGCCCCTAGGCCTCCATCGAAAATGTCCGCCAACCCAGTTAACAAGATATATAATGAATGACCTGGAAATATTTTTTTTTCAAAAATATCAATACAAGTATAACAAATATTTTTTTTTCTCAACAAGACACAACATGGCAGAACAAGAATGTTCTGCAAAAGCAGGACATGTAGGAACATATGCCCATTCCAGCAATATTCAGTTTTACATCTTCGCAGTTTCTCCATATTACCAATACGCCACACTCCACTCCCCCAAATGTTCGTTGCTACTTTCATACACCAAGCACACACCTAAAATCCCTTTGCCTTCTTCTTCGTGCCTCTACTCAATACTGAAACTGTCTGTACTTGCCTGCATTTGTGGCCACTACATTTATATAGCAAGTACTTTCTAACTCTTTTCCACTGTTTCCCAACACATATCAATTCTGTTGTAGCTTTTTGTCTTCAGTCTATTCTCAGTTTTTAGTCTACTACAATACTGTATATAATCATTGGAAGAAAGGTTAAAAAAATCAGTATTTGTTCTAAACTATTTTACAGCACATTTGTTTTGCTTTAATGCAAACTGTTTTTTAAGAGTACTTCATGCCAGTATTGATGGCATAGTGGGTTTAAACCCTGACCACTGCCCAGGTTGCCTGAGTCTGACTGGCTTCTTATAAATCAAGAAACAAGAGTTATATTGCAGCCAGATAAAGATTTAAACAGTATCTCTAACTAAACCTATGTGCATCTCTTTGTTCAAATGTTAGTCATTTGCAAAGATAGTAATACAAATTCGAGTTATACGCACCTTTGACTTGACAGCTAAAGTGATTTTTGGCAAGATGAGGACCAGGCACTTTAGAGAGATTGTAATGTATTTGAGCACAAAATCTGTGATCCCAACAATCCAGATCAGGTCAAAAAACTCCAGGCCATCCAAATTAGGTTTCAGAAAGATCACACTGTTGAAAAATAATTAGAACTGGTAAGGAGAACTACAAAAAGAATATACTTTACTCTCCCCCCAGAATTACAGCCACTAATAAGGATGGGAAAATTAATCTACAGACACACACACACACACACACACACACACACACACACACACACACAATATCTCTTTCAAGAAAGCTGCATTTTAATTCTGATAATTCAGTGATAAGCTAATGCGCAGCATCAGTAACATCTGATTGTGTAATATGAGAAATGCACTAACCATACACATGCATAATTAACATGCTTACACAGTCACGGATTCAGTAAGACGCGTCCATTATTAGCTGTCTCCTACATGACAGTTATGCAGCAACAAGCAGTATAAACATCTTCAGGATTAATACCAGGCTGTGACAGACAACATAAATCAATGCCAGAATCTACAACTTGTCAGCAGGTAGGGAAATGGGCAGCCTTGATGAGTTGGTGATTTTTTTCTGCTGAGGCAGTCTGATTCTGTACAATTCTAGGATGATGTCATGTGAACTTGACTGGGTGGCACAGTGAGGTATTAGTTTTGCTTCTTCACAGTACAAGGGTTCATGGTTGTTTTCCCATTTCAAAATTTGTGTGTGTGTGTGTGTGTGTGTGTGTGTGTGTGTGTGTGTGTGTGTTAGATTGAGTGTGTGTGTGTGTGTGTGTGTGTGTGTGTGTGTGTGTGTGTGTGTGTGTGTGTGTGTGTGTGTGTGTGTGTGTGTGTGTGTGTGTGTGTGTGTGTGTGTGTGTGTGTACATGCACATTTGGAGTCGGCATCCTATATGTCTGTGTCCAGGTAGTATTTCTCTGGGAAGTCCCAGTTCTTCCTCTTTCCAAAGGTATGCTGCCTCAACGCTTACTCCAAACTGTTTTAGCCTGCTGGACATTGCCTTGAGGCATGAATCACGAGTAAACATCTGGCTAACAAATGAGCAAGTACGTGTAATGGCCCTTCTGCAGTGTAGTCTGAAAACATGGTATATCAAGAGAACATCAAAGCTGCTCAGTCTCCTATTCATGCAGTGTGACTACACTGTCACACTAACTGAATACAGGTGAATCAGTAATGTTTACTGACATTTTTAACACATTAACCAGTTATCCTTCTGCTTGTATGTGACTGTTACTGATACTTACAGGCACTCTTGACAAATGGAATATGGACAACTGAATAAGTATAGCTCATTTCTACTCACCACCTTTATTTGACTTCGATAAACTAATATATTTCACCTTTTATAGTTTATATGCACAGAAAAAATACAGGTGTGCAAAAACAGGATTTGGATTGCATAATAACCCATGCTATTGCTTTAGGGACTTCATGGTAGTGTAAATAAAATGCGTTTTCACTAAGTGTATTAAATGTGCAATCATTGATCAGAATTATACATCTCTCACAAATGTAATTCTTTCTGTGCATTTTTATCACTTACTATGCCTGGGCATACCGCTCAGCTGCTATGACTGAGATACAGTCCTGTGATTCTTAACCTCAAATTTAGCTTTGCTCCTCACATATTTAAACATTTTCTTGATACAATTATGCCATTTAAAGGGGACATATATTATTAAATAACTAAAGCAGGCATAAAGAAATACAGCTTTATACTAACCACATGAGATGTGGTATCTGAAGATTATATGTTTTGAAAAGTAAAAAAATGCTCCTTTTCTTACTTGCAGATATGACTTCTAAAAGTCAATCCATCCATCCTCAACCCTTTTTTCCCATTTTTGCCCATGGGGTCAGGATGTCACTTCAACAGTGACAATCATCTCGAGCCAAGGTTTACACCACCAGGTGGCTAGCCCTGCCGCAGTAGTTCTGAAAGTCAATGTATGATTTTAATGCTCAGAGGTTGACAGGAATGTATCTGTCTTGTAGGTATCCTGATCTAGAGTTAAATAATTAAACAATATAGATGGAGAAGGCTTCATTACCAAAATGTTTCAGTGAATCATAAAGCCCTCACTTCTTTCAGATCTATATGAGAAGAGGAGGGGTACAGAGAGCAAAGCCAGGCTTAAAAATATACAGAAATTAAACAAACTGTAATGAAAGAAGGTATATCAGCTGACAAATGAGATAAAACCTCCTGCACCAGTTTAACTAGTGCACTTAAAACTGACCAGTATGTCATCACAACATCTGTTCTCAATGGAGCATTAATCTTTAAAAAGGCATTTTAGGTTCACTAGGTATGGAAACAGACAATTAAACAGTATCCTTGAAATAATGTCATGCTTAGCACAGGAGGTTCCTAGTGCTGTTCAAATACAGTTAAACTGGTAGCGAACTCTGCAATGATGGTGGTTCTACTAAAATGAGGTTTTGAAAACTCGCTGAATATTCAAAATGAACCAACAGCAAAAAGGATGCAGCTATTGCTGTATGTTGTTAAAATACCTCATGGGAAAGTTAGGAGGACAGAAGAAAACTAAAAAAATTGAACAAGAGGAATAATGTTCCTTTGCTGAAAAATGTGTGTTGCTCTGCGATAGTCTGTAAATGGTATACATCTGAGGTTCCCCCGTGCCAGTTGTAAAGGTCACAAGTGCAAAGAAAGCATGAGAAAAAGTTCATTAGTGTGTGGTTTTATCTTATACCACTCAACAAACAATACAGTTTATTAAACAAAGGAAAGTATGAAGAGGGTAACTACAGCCCTACTGGCAAGTTTACCTGAAGAGAAGCATTACAGGTTTATGATGCAAAGCAACTCAAAGTCCTCAAGAAAATGAAATAGAATAAAATGGCTCGCAAAGTAAACGCTTCCTTTCTCCATTCCACGCAGTTACCCTCGTCAAAAGAGGTTCGGAAACATAAATATATTGTAGGGCAGGATAGAAGAAAAATGGATACAATGACTGGGAGGTTACATTTGATGTCTGAATTGCAACAAAGGAAAAAAATGGATGCCAGACCTCAAGACTGAGGAAGAAGAGAACGTCTAGGAGAAAATGGCAGTGGTATGTTGGGTACCTAATTAATGAAGACGAGCATTACGATTTACGAGTATAGTACACATGCACATGTTGCAACTTAAATGCATCACCCATCATATTCCAGTACCAATATTATGTGTAGCTTGACCTGAGGACTGGAACTGTACACCCTGATCCAGGCAAACAGAGTCACACAAGAGGCTCCTTATTTCAAGGAAAATGTAATAATAAAGCCTCTTATGTGGTCCAATAAAAATATACACCATCCCCAAGTTAGAAGCAAACAGACTTCATACTGGCTGTGGCAGTCATGCTTCCTCCCTAAGAACAACAACAAGGACTTCTAAAGCCCTGAAGATATTGTGTTGCTAATAAACAGCTTATTTGCCAATAACCTTTTACATTCTAAGCTAAAAGTTGTAACAATTATGCTCCACAGATGCTTGTATCTTAGGTTATACCTGTCTAAGACCTGAAACATATTATCCGATGGAAGGCTTTTACACATGACCACATCACAGAGGGATGATATTGTTACTTAAGGACAACACTGAAGTGCAGGCACTCTTTCTAATGCTAGATCTCAGCTGAGTTTTAGCTGGCAAGATGACTATATGAAAGATGAAATTACTCCAAAACGGTCTCAAACATCCAGCCATGAGTTTACAAAGCATGCTTATAACTATTCAAGAAATCTATACAGCTACAAAATCTGTGGAGCCAGGCATAACATTGAACTCTGGTGAATGCCAGGAACTGCATACCTTGCTATCTGCCTGAAACGTAGGTCTGCAATGTGTCTCAAATAATATAGTCAGATGGGGGAATGGGCAATGAGTGACTGCAAACCAATCTAATTTATTTTTCTCTCTCAGGTAACAGAAGAAGAGACAAGTCAGTATGACAGCGCTCCTTACTAAAGGCTGGAGGTCAGCTTTGATCTTTACATAAGAGCTCAGGGAGACAATGCTAGCAGATGGGGCGGTGTGCAGGTTAGCATATAGGCAGGGCTTCAGTGAAGAGTAGAGGAAAAAGTGGATATAGCCCATTACTCAGGAATATACCATTCCACAGAATGATGGCCTCCAGTCACTGCCACCAAATTCCTACATCTTTATGGGGAAAAAAATAACAACGTTGTTAAAGGAGGCTGAGGCCTAATGTCAGCAAAGGTGAGAAAGTACATTTATGTACGTAAATTTACCATAACAGTAGATGTTTGAATGATCACTGCTGCAGTAGTGTTGGCCCGACCCAATTCGGTTATGTCAAGTGCAGGTCATGCCTACTGAATCAGGTGGATTTCTTTGAGAAAATCACTAACACCATGAATGGCAGTTAAACAGTACATACCTCCTACCAAGGATATAATAGCCGGTGGGTGCCACAGTGGTGCAGCGGCTAGCATTGTCGCCTCACAGCAAGAGGCTCTCTGGTTCAATTCTCGGTGGGGTGCCTTCTGTGCAGAGTCTGCATGTCCTCCCTGTGTTTGCATGAGTTGCTTCTGGGTGCTCCAGTTTCCTCCCACATTCCCAAGACACTGCAGGTGGATTGGACATTCTAAATTGGTCCTAGGTGCGTGTTTGTGCATGTGTGTGCCTTCTCTGGAAGGTTGGGCATCGAGCTGGCAACTCAACACCGTAAAAACTCTAATGCCACTTTTTCTGCGGGCCGATGATCGGCTGTGGTAACCCCTAATGGGAGCAGCCAAAAGGAGAAGAAGAGGGATATAACAGCCAGTCAGCTTCCAAATCTTCAGGGCACTTTCCACACACCCAAACAGTAAGTCAGTTTGAGCTGAGCTGACTAAAAACACTAGCTGGGGCACTAAGCCCTTCAAAGCTTTCATGCCAAAAGACAGAGGGAGGCTGAGCTCTGAAAGTACAGTGATAGGAACTGCACAAAATAAAGGTTCAAACCCTGGCATAAACGATACACCAAAAAACAAGGGAGATGAAGGGAGGGAGTGGCTACTCCAGCAGTGATCATTCAAACATCTACTATTATAGTAAGTTGCCTTACACAATAGTACTATGTTCATAATACGGATCACTGCTGCAGTAGCTTTAGCTATATGGTTAGATTATCCTAGCTTACATACATTTGGGAGGTGGAAGAAGAAGGGTCCTAGCAAAGCCAGACATGAATCTAGAGAAGAAATGTAGTGATGCCTTATAAACATATGCACAGAGGACCAAGCTGCTACTTCTAGAATATTTCTAGAATCCAACACTTTCCAAAAGGCCATAAATGAAGCCAAGAGTGGGCCTTGACTCTTTCTGGAATAGTTTTGTTGTGGTGAGTGTAACAAAATGTAATGTCCTTACACAACTCCTTGGGAATAGTCTCTGTTTTGAAAAAAGGATGTCCCTCCTTACCTTCATAAGAAATGAACAAGTAATCTGAACTACCACTCCAGTGCCAATTCTCACCAAAGAACAGGTTGCCACTGTGCTCTCTAAAACTAAACACACAGATTCATTGGGGCCTGATGATATACCAGGTTGCCTCTTAAACAGCTTAAATCAGGACTTATTAGATCCATTAAGATCTCCAGTTAACCACAGCCTCCAGACTGGCTTTGTCCCGATAGAGTGGGGGACAGCAAGAGTCATCCCTCTGCATAAAGGGGGACCATCCACTGACCTGGGAAATTACAGGTCCATAAGTTTGACAAGTCTTACATGTAAGGCCATGGAAAGGATAATTATGGACCTTACAAATAGTGACATAGGAAACCTCCAAACACTGGGCCCAACCCAATTCGGTTTTGTCAACTACAGGTCACACCTACTGAATCAGGTGGATTTCTTTGAGAAAATCACTAAGGCTATGAATGGCAGTAAAACACTACATACCTCCTACCTCGATCTGGCCAAGGCATTTTACACAATTCCCTGCTCAGGTATTATAAATAAACTCACAAATCTGGGCATAAATCCCTAAGTCATCAGATGGATATTGGCTCATGAACAGGACACTTGGTTAAAGTGGATGAATCCAGGTTCAGCAAGAGGTCATTTACTAGTGGTGTGCCACAGGGATCAATCAGTTCTGGGAAACTCCTACTTGGAATATGCTTCTCTTAAGTCAAGGCTAATGTGGAAGGCCTCTGGATGACAACGTTTGCCAATAACTACAACCTGGGGGCAATCAGTGAATTCCCCCAGTGACGCAGGTATCCTCCATAAGGGTCTATATCAGACATATTATTGGTGCTAGAACCATGGCCTATTACTAAACCATAAAAATGTATTAACATACCCTTTGGAAAGTGAAATACCCCTGCAAATTACACTATCAATAGCACAATCCTAAGAGCAGACTCAGAGGTGAGAGATGTAGGTACACAGATAGATTAGTAGCCTAAACTTTGACCGCCATGTGTCCACAGTGGTGAGGAAGTCCTTTTATGTGTTACAACTTATAAGTTAAGTTATGACATCCAGATCCAAGGAAATTATAGTCCTGCTGTACTCAGCCTCATTAGACCAATACTCGAGTACAACGTGTCATTGGGCATATACTTGACTAGGCACTTACAGCAGCCTCAGAGGCTCCTCTTAAACAAATGAACTATGCAGACAGACTAAAAGCCCAATCTCTTTACTCTGTTTCCTGCTGACTATTAAGTGATGATCTACACCTGACCTACAAGGCACTCACAAATCTAACCCTAATGGAGCTGCTACCGAACTGCAATCAAACAGCACAAGAGTCACCCAATTTAGGGATCTAAACTTAGTCATAGACTTAAACAAAGCATGCTGGACAGACAGATGTGTCTCAGAGATTGCCCCTTCTTTGGAAGAGGCTTCTGTTCACATTAAGCAAAGCTTTGCCCTGGCCCTCTTCAAACACAATTTGGATCAATGGATGGGTAATCGCAAATTCATGCCTGGGGTAGTGCCTATGTCCCCTATGGACAAGGGCAATCTTAAAATACTCAGTACACAAGCACAAATCCATGCCATCCTCTTGCTCCTAGGGGCCATATATTAGGTAAAATCTGATTATATTGGCTAGGCTTGTAAAGGCCTTTAAACCACTAGTCTAGTAATCTTCTATGAACCTATGAACCCATGAAGTTCTGAAAGATTTAGTTCTGTCAGGATAGTATCAGTCATCTGCAGACATTCAAGATATGGAGAAATCTTTCTTTGTCATCTTTAGGTTTA
The DNA here is from genome assembly GCF_019279795.1 of Protopterus annectens. Taxonomy (NCBI): domain Eukaryota; kingdom Metazoa; phylum Chordata; order Ceratodontiformes; family Protopteridae; genus Protopterus; species Protopterus annectens. Next base: position 260,442,240 of record NC_056733.1, read on the forward strand.
GGAAAGAAAGCAGGGAGATGGATAGCTTGGCTTAAAGTAAACTCAGACACCACTTTAGGCATAAAAGAAGGATTAGTTCTCAAAGACACCCTGTCTCTGTGGAAAATGAGACAGAGTTCACTCATCATAAGAGCTTGCAACTCAAACACCCTTCTTGCAGAGGTCAGAGCAATCAGTAAAACTGTTTTCCATGTTAACAACCTCAAGTCACCCAGGTTATCAGGTTCAAATAGAACAAGTGTTAGCTTCTCTAACACAAAATTCAGATCCCATGGAGGGGCCACCAATTTTCATAAAGGCCTCTTATGCAAAAAACCCAACTGACAGAGGAAAATCCATGGGCAAATGTGCAGAAATGACTGATTAATAAACCTTGACAGAAAAGTAAGAAACACCACAGGATAGTAACTCACATAAATATTGTAAAATCAAAGAACAACTAGGCCTAAATGGGTGCTGGTTATGTTGTTCGCACCAGCTAGAAAAAAAAAATTTGTTTGCTAATAATTGATTTTCTAGTAGCAGTCTTTCTTGTCCCCATTAGTATGTGCCACACTCCTCAGTAAACAGGTGCCTAAAGGGAATTAAGATCCTATCATTCAGGCAGACAGCTGAAGTTGATTGGGGTTGGGATGTATCAAACACCACTAATCTTGTGTGAACAGATCCATTCTGTGAGGAAGCTTGTGATAATTGCTCCTAGCCATTTACAAAAAAAAAAAAAAAAAAAGAATGGAGAAGCACTTTTGCCTGGGCCAGAAGGGACTCACTACAGTGATCTTAGAGGATTCCTTCTGAATATTCATAAGTAGTCTGGATATAGTGGACAGGGTGGAAAAGTATACAGGAACATTCCTGTTCAAGGAAAATAAAAGGTAACTGTCTTCCAGGGCTTCTTGCATGGAGCACTTGAGCAGAATATTGCCAGCTGATTGTTGAGAGGAGGTAAACAGGTTTATTTGAGGAGCTTCCCACAGATGGATCAAATCTTGGAAGACCCTTGATCTACTTTCCATTCGTGAGGGTCTGCCCTTGTCCTGCTCAGTTTTTTCACACAATTTTGGTCTAATGGAATGTAAAATGTCTGTAAAGTGAGATTGTGCTGTAAAGTTATATCACAAGCTAACATGACTAGTCTGCAAAGGGGGATATGATCTGGCTCCCCCTTGCTTGTTGATATACCATATAACTGTAGTATTCTCTGTAACATCTTGAAGAGGTCCCAGGATCCAAAGATGAATCAGAGAGATGAGTGCCTTAATCAGGGCAAGCATCTCTTTTATATTTATCTGCATGCATCTGTCTTTGATGTCCCACACACCTTGCACTTTATCCCTTCTGAAACTGCTCCCAAGCAACGTCTGAGACATCTGCAGTGACTGACTACTTTGGAACTGAAAGACAGAGGGGGAGACCTGGATTTAGGGATACTTGCTGTCTCCACCAAGTGATTTCTTTTCTAACAAACCCCAGCACTGAGATATGAAACGACAAAGGATGCTGGTGCTGGGACCAAAGAGACTTTAGATACCACTGTATCTTTCTCATGTGGATTCTTGCCAGGAGTATCACGAGACTCATAGATGCCATGAGAACCAAAATCTTGAGATATTCCCTCACAGTGAACAAAGTCTGAATGGAAAACTTTAGAAATATATCTGGATATAGATCTATTTTTTTCCTGTGGAGGAAAAGCTCTTTAAACTGAGGTGTCTAGCTGACACCTCAGGATAACAATTCTGCGAGAAGGAGCCATAAAAGACTTTTGAATGTTCTCTTGGAATCCTAGCTTGTGTAAGATATCTCTCACCCAAGTGACAGATTGCAGATACATTGAAAAAGACTCTACAGAGATAAGTAAGTCATCTAAATACTGAATAATATGGATACCCTGTAGCCAGCAATGAGCTATACCCAGAACTAAACACTTTATGAACACACTTTATATGCAGTGGATAGTCCAAAGGGTAAGGCAGAGAAAGCCCTTCAGAGCTTTCTTGCTAGCAGATAGAAGGAAGCTGAGCCCTGAAAGGCAATGCTAGGAACAACAAAAATAAATGTCCACACCCTGGGGTAAAAAATACACAAAAAGCAAGGGGAATGGACAGAGGGAGCAGCTACTGCAGCAGTGATCACTGGAACATCTACTGTTATGGTAAGTTATTAACTTACACAGATGTACTATTTTCATCATATTTATCACAGCTGCAGTAGCCTTAGCTAACTATATTTGGGTTGTGTAAAGAGAAGAGTCCAGGAACCCCTGGAGAATGGTCCTACCAAAACTTGATTTGGACCAAGAGAAGGAATCAAGCTTAGAGTACTTTGTAAAAGTGTGGACAGAGGACCAAGTAACAGCTTCTAGAATACTTCTAGAATCCAATCCTTTCCAAAAAGTGACACAAGAAGCCAAGGCTCGGGTAGAGTGGGACTTTACCCTGCTGGAATAGTTTTGTCATTTTGAGTACAGCAAAAGGCAATAGCCTTACACAACCATTTGGAAAAGTCTGTTTTGAGACAAGTTGTTCCTTCTTCTTATCTTCATAAAAAATTAAAAACTGATCCAAAGATCTGAAAGATTTAGTCCTGTCAAGATAGCACCTGAGTTGTTTGTGGACATCCAAGGTATGGAATATCCTTTCTCCCTCACTGTAATGTCCAACAAAGAAAATGAGGAGATGGACAGTTTGGCTTAAAGTAAACTCAATGATACCACTTTAGGTATAAAACAAGGATTAGCTGTCAAAGAAGCCCTGGCCCTATAGAAAATGAGATATGGTTGACACTTCATAACAGCCTGCAACTCAGATACACTTCTTGTAGAGAGTAGAGTAATCTTTACTGTTTTCCATGTTAAGAACCTCAAGTCAGCCAGATTAGTTGGTTCAAATGGAGCAAGTATTAGCTTCTCCAACACAAAATTAAAGCCACAAGTTTGGGTCACCAGGTTTCTTGGAGGCCTTTTATGCAAAACCTTTTTCAAGAACATTTTGATATGAAGACTGCACTGAAACAAGAGGATCCATGGGCAGGCATGCTATGATGGCTAATAAATGAACCTTGAAAGAGGAAAAAAGATGCTATGGTAGTAACTTACACAAATATTGTAGAACCAGAGAACAACTTGCCCAGAAGGGTTGCTGGTTATGATGATGACTCCAACTAGACAACCTTTTCCATTTGCTAATATAGGATTTTCTATTAGCAGGCTTTCTTGCTTCCATTAGTTCTTGCTGCACGCTCTCAGTAAACAGGCGACTAAAAGGTTATTAAGATCCTACCATCCAGGCAGTCAACTGAAGCTGATTGATGGCGGGGTGTATCAAACACCCCTGTGCTTGTTTGAGCAGATGCAGTCTGTGAGGAAACTTGTGGTAATCGCCCCTGGCCATTTCCAAAAGAAGGGAGAACAATGGTTGCCTGGGTCAGAAGAAAGTCACCAAAATGATCTTGGGGAATTCCTTCTGAATCTTCAAAAGAATCCTGTATATTAGTGAAAAGGCTGGAAAGGCATATAGTAAAATTCCTGGCCAAGAAAAGAAAAGTCATCTGTCTTCCAGGCGTTCTTGCATCAAGTTCTTGAGCAGAATCTTGCCAGCTGATTGTTCAGAGAGGAAGCAAATAGGTCTACTTCAGGAACTTCCCACAGATGGATCAAATTTTGGAAGACCCCTGATCTAGTTTCCATTCATGCGGGTCTGCCCTTGTCCTGCTCAATTTGTTTGCCATGCAATTTTGCTTAACGGAATGTAGAATGCCTATAGAGTGAGATTGTGCTGTAAAGCTATATCCCAAGCTAGCATGGCTAGTCTACAAATGGGGTACAATCTGATTCTCTCTTGCTTGATGATGTACCACATAACTGTGGTATTGTCTGGAACCACTTGAAGTGATCCTGGGTACCAAAGATGGTTCAGAAAGTTGAGTGCCTTGATCAGGGCAAGCATCTCCTTGATATTTATATACTTATATCTGTCCTTGGCATCTTGCACCCCCTGCACTTTTGTCCCTTTTGAAACTGCTCCCAAGCAAAGTCTAAAGTATCTGTAGTGACTGACTGCTTTGCAGCAGGGAGGGAAAAGGAGAGACCTGGATTTAAGGATGTCTGTTGTCTCCACCAAAATATTTATCTTCTGACAAGCCCCAGCAATGGGAGTTGAAAAGAAAGAGTGTTGATTCTGGGACCAAAGTTATTTCAGATACCACTGTATCTTTCTCATGTGGAGTCCTGTCAGGGGTATCATGAGAATCATAGATGCCATGAGACCCAAAATCTTGAAGTATTTCCATGCAGTGACCAAAGTCTGAGTGGAAAACATTAGAAATAAATCTAGATAAAGATCTATTTTTTCTTGTGGAAGAAAAGGTCTTTGAACTGTGGTATCTAGTTGACATCACTGGAACACAATCCTGTTTAAAGGAGTCAAGAAAGTCTTTTGAATATCATCGTGGAATCCCAGCTCTCTCACCCAAGACAGAGATTCCTGACACTTTGAAAATGACTATGCAATGATAATCAAGTTATTTAATTATGATCTATAAGTGGAGCTAGACACTTTGTGAACACTTTGGTGCAACGGATAGTCCAAATGGTAAGGTACAGAACTAATAATGTGATCCAGACTCACAAAACCTTCAGAAATGTTTGAAGTCTGGATGATTAGGGATGTGATGATAAGCATCTTTTAAGTCTGGTGTTGCCAGGAAACTTGAAAGAGGAAGGAGAGGTAACAGGTTGAGAAGTGACATCATTTTGAATTTGGGCACTATCACAAACAGTTTAGGAAAGAAAGATCCAGAACTGGTCTCCACAAATTTTCTTTATTTGGCACTGGGATCATCCTTGAATAAAAAACACTCCCCACCTGAAAAGGAGGAATTGGTTCTATCACTCCTTGGTACAGCATGTGATGAAAAACCTGTGGAAACAAAAGAGTCTGATTCAGAAGATGAGGAATGAAACCCTTGGAAAGGAGGAATTTCCTCCCACTGCCATCTGCAACCTTGATGAATAATTTACAGAACCCATTTGTCTGAAACAATGTGTCAACAAAGTGAAAACGGGGATTCAGACTTTCTAGAAGAAAAAAGGGGTTGTGGGGGTCAGAAGGTCTCAAACAACCATTCAGACTTGTTGGACTGTCATTGATTTTGGAAGGTTTGTGACGTCTTTTTGGAACCTCATTGCCATTACCATTTCTTCTTAAAAGTCTGTTTACCTGTACTTTGTTGAGACTATTTATTCTTTTTTTTTTCCAGAATTGGATGAGGAGATAGAAAATCCCTTGGAAAATGTGGAAAAGTAGGGCTGAAAAATCTTACAAATTTTCTGGATCAGCTTGCCCCATTCATTTCACATACTGATCACCTCTGCAGCAGAGGGGGCCAAATACTCAATCTCTATTGAAGGGATAATTTAAAGCCTAATTTTTAATATCATCTGGTAAGTTCAGAGAATGCAGCCATGCAAACCTCCTCAAAACAGTACCAGTGGCCATAGTCTGGAATAAGTAACAACAGAGTCAAATACTGCAGACAATGACTAGTGGCCTGTGCAATAGAAGTGGTGCAGCGGTAGCATTGTCGCCTCACAGCAAAAGGTTCTCCGGTTCGATTCTCAGCTGGGGTGCCTTCTGTGTGGAGTCTGCACGTTCTCCCTGTGTTTGTGTGGGTTTCCTCCAGGTGCTCCGGTTTCCTCCCACATAACAAAGACATGCATCTGGAGCCTTTCTCCCCGGGCCTCCACTGAAAATTGGCTTCGTTCCAAGTCTGACTTTCCTAGTTAACAAAATGTTAAATAAAATAAAAAAAATAAATAAAGCAGATTTTTTTCCTCACAAGAAGAAACTGATAAAACATTCCTCATATTTTCACAATTTGTTATAACAAACTTTAATGTAGGAGCCTGACAATTCAAAATTCTGAAAATCAAAGTTGAAAAAGTATGCACTTTTCCCCTTAACTATCAAAATTTTCCCATCTTTATCAGAAAGAGTAGGATCAGAATTAACTAAGTGCTTAGCAGCAGTTGGATGACCTAAAGCTATAGCTGCTGGTGCAGGTTTGAGAATAATGTATACAAATTTAAAGACTGAGGAACATTGTACATGCAATTTGCCTTTTTAGGGGCAGCTGCCTGACTATCAGGAAAATTGTAGGCAGTGACACAAATGTCCTCTAATGCAGACAGAACAGGAGGAATTAATGTAGGTTTTGGAAAGTCCTTCTGTAGTAACTCAAAAGTATTTTCTGAGGGACTGAGAAATCTCAGTGTTTTCGCAGTGAAAATAATGGCACATTCTAGCAACAGCCTCAAAAGAAAGAGAAACCCCCAAAGTGAGAATCTGAAACTGAGCTTTCTTCCAAGTCTGGATCAAAATTCTGAGGAAAAAAAACTGCATCTATCCCTGCATATTCCTGTTCAGATTCAGAATCTTAATCTCTTCAGGAAAAGAGGAATCCCTCTTTCTTTTACCGCAAACTACTTTACAATCATGATCAATAGCCTGAATTAAACCCTGATCCAGTCTCAGTAAACTACTCCTATCCAAAGAAATTTCAGAAGCAGTTACATGCTTGTTTTTTTCTGGTTCTTTTTGACAGGAAAAATGGGGTCAGGTGTGTTACTAATGGCAGGAAGAGCTTCCCCAGGGACGAGCAAAGCATTCTGACAAAACAGCCTTGTTCCCTCTCCCAAGACCAACAAAAGCGGTTCTCCCTTACCCACTAAGGGGACTCCAACAGCCAGAAACACTGTAGCTAACCCCTGGTCCATAGTGGCTGCAGGTGCTATACCAGAGGGATCCATGGCCAAAGATGACTAATCTGAGGTACAACAAATAGTCACCCACCTGTGGCTGAGGTAAATTGCTAGCCTGCTGCAGTGCAAAGGCTGCTTAATTTTTTTCTTTTTGTGGCTGGAAGAAAGACTGACCCTGGAACCAGTAGTATGCTTCATGGTCAAGTTGAAAATGGTGCCTCTTTCCCAGGAAAACAAGCAGCAATTGCCGGTAAACACTACCAGTCCACAAAAGTTATCATTTCAACATTAAAACAAAGCACAGTAAAAAGCACTTAAAACATTGTGACAGCCCCACAAAAGTAAAACAAACGCAATTCTCCACAGAAACTTTACACCACTTTTAAACTGACAGAAAAAATTATTTAAAAGTACAGTACAGAGTCGATTATCCGAACGTTGATTATCAGAAATGTCAGTTAAATGAATGCAGCATAAACTCCACCAGTATAACAAACTCTGTTTTGGAAGTAATTTGTTAGTTATTTGTGGTTTTCTGAATGCAGCCTTCCAAAATTTTGAGGTAGGAAAATTCATAAAGTTTGAATATGTAAACTTTATACGTATTCACTTGTGCATGTTTTTTTAGCTTGTAGCCTGCTTATGAATGAAAAATATTCTTTATTGTCCACTGGAATCACTGAATGGTTGAAAAGCATGCAGAAAATACAAGATTTTTGCAGTTTTTTATCTGGTTCAGTGTATGTTTGATTATCAGAACAGTTTGATTATCCAAACTACCCAAGGTCCCAATTAGTTCGGATAATCGACTCTCTACTGTATATTACAGTCTCGAGACAGCCAGTTAAAACATAATGCTCCTAGCTTTAAAATAACTTTCCTGAAGAGGAAAGTAATAAAACATCAACAAAATTCAGAAAATGGAAGCTTCTCTCTCCTCAAAAAAAACTTATCTGCCCAGCAAAGAAAAGCACAAGCCGAATGTTAATCCCCAAAAGCCTCAGAGGAGTACATGTTTTGGCAGCAGTAAAGCTCTGAAGGGCTTTGTGTCCAAACTTGTCTTTTAGTCAGATCAGCTCAAGCTACCTGATAGTTTGGGCACATGTAACATGCCTTGAAACTTTGGAAGCTGTCTGGTTGTTCTATCCTTAGCAGGATTATAACCCATATAGCTACGGCTACTTCAGCAGTGATCAATATGATGAAATCTGATAATGTGATCCAGACACACAAAACCTTAAGGAACAACTGAAGTCCGGATGAATAGGGGTGTAATGATAAGCATCTTTTAAATCTAGTCTTACCAGGAAACTTGAACAAGGAAAGAGAGAAAACAGGTTGTGAAGAGACATCATTTTGAATTTGGGCACTATCATAGCAGGTTTAGGAAAAAAATGATCTAGATCTGGTCTCCAAGAATTTTCTTTCTTTGGCACTAAAAACATCCTTAAATAAAAACCTTTCTCAGCCTGGTAAGGAGGAACTGATTTTACCAATCCATGGAAGAGCATGTCTTTAATTACAGTGGGAAATAAAAGGGTCTGGTCTGATAGACGAGGAATTATCCCTTGAAAGGGGGGGGGTCCTCTCACTGCCATCTGTAACATTTATTAATGATCTTCAGAAACCATTTGTCTGAAACTATATTTTGCCAAGGAGAAAAATGGAGTTTCATACTTTCTGGAAGGGAAAATTGTCTGCCAGGGGTTGTGTGTGTGTGTGTGTGTGTGTGTGTCTGTGTGTTTGTGTGTGTGTGTGTGGGGGGGGCAGGTCCCTTAAATAGTTATTCTGACATGTTGGACTGCCCTTAGTTTTGGAGAGTTACTGAATTCTTTTTGGAATCCCCCACCACCACTACTTCTTCTTAAACATCTGTTTACCAGTATTTTGTTGAGACTGTTTATTTTTTTTGTTTTTTGATCAAAATTGGATGAGGGTTAAAGAATCCCTTAGAAAAGCTGAAAAAGGAGGATTTTGCCGATTTCATCACACATTTTGATAACCTTTGCAGGAGAGGAACCAAAAACTAAATCTATCCAAAAAAGAATTTAAAATCTCATTTTTTTACATCATCTGAGAGGTTCTGAGCACACAGCCAGGCAAACCTCCTCAAAGCAGCACTAGTAGTCAAAGCCCTGGAAGAAGTATCAGCAGAGTCATACACACTGTAAACAATGAGTACCGACTTGTACGATGGAGGAAAGTAACTTCCATGCAAAACTCTAAACCTTCTGGATAGTGTTGCTTAGTTGGGAGCCCCACAGTTTCTTCCCATTATTCCTTTGTAATTTACCTTTTTATTCCCTTTTCACAATTTTGCCTAGTCTCCTCTGATTAGTTTGTATAGATATTATGCAATATCTTACGTACCGCATTAACTATCCCTTTTTAACAGCATCTTCTTTTCTAGACTCAACTGAAAACTCTGCAAGAGCTGGTCTTTCACTTACACTCCTCAGTCCCTCCTCTTTGCCTATTACTGTGTTAACGATCTCTGACAGGATATCTAACCTTCAGTCCAAACTTATGCTCAGAATCATCCTACACTACTACCTTTCCCTCTCAAATTATTTGAGCCCAGTACCTTGCCTGCTTTGCTAATTTCTTCCAGTAAATTCCATCTCTTTTTGCATATCATCTATACCACCTACTTGCAGACATCCATACTCTCATGATTGGCAGTGGAGTTTTACTGTGTCGAGTTGCCAGCCCGGTGCCCAACCTTCCACGGAAGGCACACACATGCATGCTCTCACGCCTAGGGCCAATTTAGAGTATTCAGTCCACCTACAGCATGTCTTTGGGATGTGGGAGGAAACTGGAACACCCAGATGAAACCCACACTACCACAGGGAGGACATGCAGACTCCATGCAGAAGGCACCCCAGCTGAGCATCGAACTGGAGAACCTCTTGCTGTGAGGTGACAACACTAACCGCTGCACCACATACTTTACTTCTAAAAGTTTTATTTTATGTACATTTATTTCATATCTTAAAAAGACCTGAAACTGTTTCCAAATGTTCTGTAGCACCCAAAATGCCCTTTTGTGGATTTATCAAATATAGAACAGTATCATCTGTAAATAAAGTAAACATTTCTTGATTAGCACAGCAGTTACATTCTTGAGTTTGTGAATCTCTTATTTTCTTTGCTAACTATATAAAAGCAAAGGTTTACTATAAAAATATCGAAGTTCATAAAAATGAACATTTGATACTTCGAAAATGACATCATACTTCCTGCATACTAATTAGGTTAAAATGTAGACTCTGGTGATCAAATTCAACAGATTCGACATTTATGTCAAATAGTGACAGTAATGGCAGAGTAGGTGCAAACGTAAGTTAAATACCTACACTGTCATTCACGTTTAACTCCGAGATTGCATTACAGTGAGGAAAGGGATACATTTCCAATCCACACTATATCGCAACTCTAAGCATAACATCTAGTTCATATCAGCGAATGCACACTTGCATTCGCTGATATGTACTCTCGATCTCCTAACATTCAGCAACATGGTAGTCGACTAACTGCCAATCAACTTTCTGTGTTTGCTGAACCAACGTTCAACTTTTTGATAGTAAACCTAAAGCAAATAACAAAGGGACAAGTGGACACTCCTGCTTGGTTCTTTTGTTCAAATATAGCTTCACCTTAATTCTTGTCTCTGACCCTTTATAGATAATTCTTATTAGCTCTGTTATTCTGTCAGGGAACATAAATGCTACCACAGTCCTACTCGTAAAATTCCAGCTGATTCTGCCAAATGCTTTCTTTGCATCAAGATTCATAAGCAACAGCAGTATTCCTTAGATCATTATTGTTTTTTTTTAAGGTTATCAAATGTTTTCCATTTCCAGAAAATAACATTGATCCATATCTAACATTTTTAGTAACATTTTGTCATTCTCTCAGCTTATGCAAACATATGAGGCTGAATTTGAATTGTCTTAACCTTCTTTCGGTACTGCAACCACCACTGCTTTCTTTCAAGATGGTGGTAATTCCCAACCCCCCCATTTCTTTCATCTCTTTATTATGGTCTTCCCTCCTAACTTTCTGTAGGAATACCATCTGTTCGTGAAGTCACTCCTGCTGATTAATTATAAATGTTTCTATTTCATATTCTCCTATCTTAGTTATTAATTGTTCAGCTTTATCTTCCTCTAACCTTGGCATTGTTAAGTCTTCCAAAATATTTAAATTTCTGCCTTTGTTTCCTTATTCCTCCACTTCATACACAATTTCATAAAATCTCTGAAATGTCTCCAATACCTCTACAAGATCTATGTTTTTTTTTCTTCTCATAGGCTCCCTAAGTTTGGCTACAACTCTTTCTACTTTCTGTTACCTCAGTTGCTGTACTAAAAGGTTTATGCTCCAGAGGTGTTAACACAAAACAGGTACTTAACAACATGTCTAAACTCACGCATACTGTCCAAACACTGCCCTTTTGTCCGTTTAGCACAATGCAGGTCCTCTTCCTCTTGTTCTGTGAGACTCCTCTTCTTCCACAATATTTTAGCCTTTGTCAACCCCTCTAAACAAATTCCTATTATGTTTCCCGCATATTTCTCTCTTATTTCTGCCATGCTTTTAAAGTCCAGTCCTTATTTTATCTCACTCTTCTGAAGTAATTTCTATATTCCCTAATATCTTTCAATTCATACTGACTACCATTTTTTTTAAATCCCTCCCTTTTTTAAAATATACGTCTCATTTTTACATTACCTTGCATTTTTATCTTAGTTTTTATTGTTGAATGGGTTTCAAATTTTTTTAGGCAAATTAAATATCCCTGCACCTATAAAACATAACTTCTATCTAGTCTAGCCTAGTTATCGTACCCTGGGGAATAATATGTAAATTTTGAGTTCCTGCTACTGAGCGTGCATCTTGCAAATGAAATATCATGTATTTCTTGAGAAATCTTCCTTTTTTTGTTATATTTCAACTTCTATGTCTCCTGACACAGCCTTAATATTACAAAACATGTTCTAGTACCCACCCATAATATTCCCTGTTGAAAACTTATCTTTCATAAAAGTCTCCTAAGTTCCATCACAGTAGTTTTAGGTGGAATACAAACACATGGCAACAATGTCTTCCTCCCAAGCCAGTAACCCCTTGCCACCACAAATCTACCATTATTGTCATTTTCTCCCTCTTCTAACATTATTCAGGCCTCTCTCACAATCAGTGTTGTTACTCCTCTTTTCCACTGTTTCAGACTCCCAGCTAACTGTCCAAATTAAAATCCTTTTTGTCAAATTTGCATCCTCATTTCTATCCAAATGTATTTCTTGTAACACTGCTATTTGAACCCTACACTTTTTAATATAATTCAGTCCACGTTGTTTTTTGTCTCTACCTGTAATGACACTAACACTCTGTGTTAATACTGAAAAAGTAGTTATTCTGATAAAAAAAATCCTCCCACATACTACACAACAGTTTCTGTTTAAATATATGTTTCCATCTATCAGCTTACATGCACAAACTAATGACTGGGGCACTGATCTTGTACGTAGTTCTTTCTTCTCATCTCTGTTTAAATCTGTCACATTTCCCCCCAAGTTTTAGCTTCAATAAGAACATTTCAGAAACAAAATACTAAATACATTTTCAAAAAATCCTCTTTTAACTCACAGCAAACACCCAACATAATATGCACTTTTCAAAAAGGGATTCTGTCTCTCCAAATATAAACAGATGACCCAAGTCAATGGCTGTATCCAGATAGGTATTACCAATTCTAATGATAAGGTTTATTATGCTAATGCATGTTAGCATTATGTGTAAGTGGGAACACAGGCACTATCTGTTTTTATCTTCATTTTCCTCCAAGATGTGAAAAAAAATTTGCATACATTCAATAAGCAATTTTAGCCTTAAGAAAAGGTACGCTGGCTATCTTTATATACATCTAAACTTAGGTGTGTGTTTTTATATTTAATAAATTAAAGTATGAAGGTTGCTGGGGAGGCAACCATTTGTATAACTACTTACTTTCCGCAGTTTCATACCTCATTTTCTACTTAACTTTTTATTTTCACTGAACCGTTTGCCAACATCCCTTTAAAAGTTCATTACACTGAACCTCACAGATTTCACACAGAATAAACCATTTCACTTAAGCTTTTGCCATTATCACTATAAAAGTTCATTACACCGAAATTCACAAGTTTCACAGAGAATAAACCATTGCGTTGAAGTACTTGCCAATATCCTTTAAACGTGAACTACTTTGCACCTTGTAGATTTCACTCATAACACATTGTTCAAACCTCTCATGTTAATCACCTGCACCTCAGCCAAAAGCATGTGTTAATAAAGAAAAAGATGGCTACTTTACAATTGTAAGGAAATATATACCACTATTCATGTTTTCATAGTTTCCACGTGTTTTTTGTACTTTTTTTTGCATAAAACTATGGCTAAAGCTAACAGCCTTGATCTAGATATCAACACATATAAAACAGAGGATATTAGTATATTTTAATTCAATAAACAATATGGTACATATTTACAACTCTCATAGCCACAGATCACATGTTATTCGCTTTAACTTGCTTCTTTCCAGCCTTTCTTATCTTGTTACAGTATAACTTGCTTCTTTCCAGCCTTTACTGGCTTGTTACATTATAAAGCCAGGATACATTACAACCCAAAAAGTACTTTATTTCTTTAATATCACTGGCATATATAATAGTCACCATAAAAACCTCTTCCACCTTGCATTTAAAACACTTCTGACTGCATTTTGTACAGAACAAAATAACAACTTACATCAGTAAATGAGTATGCAAGAAGAATAAAAAATATTTTATTTAATTACTTCTTCAGATTGTCATTAATGTTTAGAAGGATAATACAGTCAATAAACTTCCAGTCTTTTTCACCTACTACCTGTTGTAGAGCTACTGCTCTTACACTTTTTTGTGAATTTCAATTTGTTGCTGTTCTTCCTGAAAATCTGAATGCCCCCAAAATGGTCTCTGGTTCATATCCAATGTACTCCACATCCTTACCAGCTCCTGTGCTTTTTCTGTTCATCAACTATTTTTCTTTGCAATAATGGAAAAGGTTTCCTTAGCAAAGTTTCTCAATAGGCTTTCATTCTATCAAAACATTGAAAAGCAGATCCTCTTTAGCTTCCTGGCACAATCTTTGTTGACTAAACTTTTTTTGTTTGTTTCCTTCATAGCCTGTTCTGCATCAAGAAGCATCTCTTATCCTTCAGGAAAAAAATATTCTGAAGACAGATGGATAAAGTAACTTAAATCTTACACACACCCCTCAAAATCCCTCTCTGCTGACATAAATTTGCTTCTCTTCTGTCTGTTGTACAGCAATTTTTCACACGCATTCTGGTGTCCCAAGTTTTAATACTTTTACCTTCTGTCACAGTTTTGTCAGTAGCAGCTTCTTCTGTTGGTATGATTGCAGCTTTACTAATATAGGCCTTTGCTGCTTTCTGATGGCCAAATTTGGGCATACACAACAAGTGCTCTATCAGTTATAATGTCATGCTATGGAGCACCAGTCTAATTATTTATGTGTACTTTCAAAAAAACTAAAGCAATATATTCATTCCAGATTCTCTGGTATAGCAGAAAATTTCATTTTATTTGTCTGAATGCTCTGTCTTCAAACTCACAAACACAAATATTTGTTCTATTCTTCCATTTGTCCAACCTTTTGTTGTTTGACAACATAGATGTGTGTGTGTGTGTGTGTGTGTGTGTGTGTGTGTGTGTGTGTGTGTGTGTGTGTGTGCATATATATATATATATATATATATATATATATATATATATATACATATATATATATATATATATATATATATATATATATATATACTAATTCCGAGGTCTCACCAAACAGAAAAAGACAGTAAACTCACCACTACACACTCTACTGTCCCCTCGCACACACATCATATACATACAAACACCACCACTTTCAACACGTAAACACTCATACTTTCATCTACCTACCCTAACCCACACCTACAGCTTCCGAACACACACACATACACTCAAATACCTACCCAAAACCCTTAAAAAAATATTCACTTACCTTAATCTCCAGCCAAATCCACACACCAAACCATACATCAGGCACACAGTACATCCCATGTCACGTACCGGAACACCATAACTGTGACTTCGACATTTCCAGATTCGCAGTTATGAAGTTTTGCTATTTTAAAAATTCGACTTTATGGTCTTGAAATTATGAAATTCAATATTTCTGTATTTCGAGATTATAAAAGTGAAATCATATACAGATATATATACATATATATATATATATATATATATATATATATATATATATATATATATATATATATATATATATATATATATATATATACACACACACACACACATACACATATTTAAAGGGGTCTACTTTGACCCATCGAAATAACACTTCAGCAAAACTCAGTTTCGCTAGTCCAGTTTCATGAAAGTGCATTTCTCCAGAAATGCACTTTTGCAAAACTATACTTCACAGAGACTGTTGCTGGAGATCGTCGTACAGTGGGGCTAAGCAAATTTTCCCTTTTCCACACTGTAGTGCGATCTCAGAGTTGGTACATATTAGGAGCAGAGGTGTGGGGGTGCAGGGTGGTAAGCCCCCCTGCATAATTTACTGCAGTGTATTTGTTTTTTTAATGCTTCTGTGATCTGTAGTTTTTCTGAAGTATTATTTATTATTTTGATGAGTCAAAATAGACCCATGTATATCTATATATATATATATATATATATATATACACACACACACACACACACACACACACACACACACACACACACACACACACATAATGTTTCACATTTTGCAACACTTCTGAGTGTATTTGGTTATTTTTTCCTCTGAATTACTGGAAGTCATCTTGTACTGAAGCTGAAACTTGCTGTTTTTTGCTGAACAGTTAGAAGATTCTTCCCAGCCAGAGTTGCTTCTTTGTCTTTTCTTGTTGATTTTGGTGTACTTTTTTTCAGTTTCTTTTTTGCTGGCATCCAGGAAGTGTAATTACAAGTTAGTAAACAGATTTCACCCAAAATGATAACTTTTACTGTTTTTCTAACAATTTCTCTGCCATGCATTGTTGTGCAGAAACCTCTGAGTTAATTATAAAATTTAGCAGGAACCACAATGTTATAGCTATCCCCTTGACACACATACAGCAAAGTAAATTTTTTAAGATCTATCCCCATAATGATCAGAATTCTATCACATTTTGACTCAAAAATGGAATCTGATTAAGTGTTCAAGATCCAGTCTGAACTGAGTCTATGCCCTGTACACATTTTTGTATAGGAATGATTTAGGCAGCTGACTGCTGACAAGATGTGGGTAAAGGACTAAGCCCCTTTTATAGAACAAGTGCATACTGCAGCAACAGAATTCCAAGTAATCCTACTTACAGGGTGACTGAATGCAGCAGTACACTATACTTTCTGCTACCTTCCGTATTTGCTCTTCTCAACTATTTTCATAATTGCATGCCCTGTCAGCTACTTTCATGGTGATGGTTACTGACCGGATTGGGTGGAAAGCCAATGCCCATTTTTTAGAACAAGTGTGCATTTAAACATACAAGTAAACAATCCCAAAAAACATTTTTTTTGCAGAATTACTAGATTAAATAAATTAAGTTTAGTTTAAGAAAATATTTTAGAATAAAATCATGAAAATGATAAGTGAAAGTATTTTTCTGTTTCATATACGGTACCGTGCTTCTTGATGAAATATACATCAGCACTATATTAACAGCTATCAGAAAAGTGCGGGTTATAGTTGGGCGGACTACTTCCTAGGGTGAAGATCAAATATTAAAGTAAAATGGATGTTTCTTTCAATATCTGACTATGACGTAAGGTGTACAGGCACACATAATAATTTCCACTTTGTTTTTGTCTCATTATTGTTACTTTCAGGCTCTGTACACCCAAATTCTGTATTTTTACAACAGATGCTGATGTCACATTTGTGACGCTGAAGATACAAAGTTTACCTGTAAAACTGCTGGCTTTTTGGAATGGTTTCAGAAACACATTCTAACTTATACGATCTCCAAACAAAGATTTCATCTAAAAATAATATCTAAAGGCCTCATTTCAAATGGGTATTCCATTTTGACATCAGGCAGACTGCACAGACCCAAAAGAGGTGTTCCTCTGATGTGCATAATAACCAAAAATGTGGATTTTAACATAAAGGCTGTCAGTTAATAAACAATAAGTTGCTTATATGCTAACCTGGCAGTGTGTGGAAAATGATGAATAACTTTGTTTACTTGACTCCTAAATACTGAAAAAAATGATTAACTTTCATAATCTAGTAAATTATTAAAAGGGGCACTACTGATAGTAGTAGGTGTTGATGCAGAAATGAAGTTGCTTTGGCTTTAAGAGTTTCTGAAGATGCATTCATTCATCCAGCCATGCACATACTCATAAAAAAGAAGTGAATAATTAAATAAGACAGATGAATATATACAGAGGCAGACAGAAAAACAAATACATTTTACACTGTGGATTTTTAGTACTATATATATAAATAAATATATATATATATATATATATATATATATATATATATATATATATATATATATATATATATATATATGATTTCTGAATGTGAAGGTTGCTAACAGGCATTAATGAACATCCTTTGGTGTATTTCAAAGTCAAATTTTCATTTTGTGTCCACTGATTTTAAAAAAAATCCATCTGCTCTATGAAATATTTAACTTGGACACTAACAACTCAGCAGTGTAAACACTGGCTGCAGGTGATTTGGTCACATTGACTAATGTTGATGTGACACCCCAAATCAATGTAAAATGGGAAAAGAGGTTGATGATAATGACAAAGACATAGTACACTAGGCAAGACAAAATGGTATCCAATGTGTCAATATGAATTACTTGGATAATAAAAGAAATGTATGAAACAGGCCAATATTTGAAAATACAAATACTCTAAACGTCATACCCATCTCACTTCTTTCCTCACTAGCTATATTTCCAGAGAAACACATTCAAACACAAATAAGATCATACTTAGATTTTACAAAAAAGTTTACACAACTGTTGCATTTTTTAAGAAAAAAAAAATGCAACCAATACATATACTTTGGGTAAATGTCAGGTATCAAGTACAACATACACTAGTAAGATCAGAGTTTTTTTTTTTTTTTTTTAGCATTACAAGCCACAGAGCAAATCATGAGTGTTTATGCGACCTTGCTTTGTCCAGTGGTACGGCGGCTAAATAAAAAGCTGCCTTGAAAACAATGTGCGCCATGTTGAGATAAATCAAGAAAACATCTACAAGCAGCATGGTTAGAAAAGTTCTGAAACAGATCCCTTATTTTTTCTGTAGTTATTGATCAACTGACTCATACTGAGAACTATTAAATTAACTCATCATATATCCAGATGACCTCACTTAGTATCATCAGCTTTGAAAGAAAAAACTTCAGTGCATCTAATGAGATGACCTATAATTCTTAAAAAAAGGAAATTAGGAAATAGTGGCTTTTCATGATCAAAGAAAATACAGGATCATGTTTACTGAAGGTCAGTAACAGATTTTAGAAACAAATGGCTCTATTAGTGAAATAGCTATTGAATGTATATACATATATATATCACACACACACACACACACACACATATATATATATATATATATATATATATATATATATATATATATCATATATTTATATATATATATATATATCATATATTTAAGAAGATTTAACATACACATGTATATATTTAGGATTATCTGACAAATATTTCCCTAACATTGTTTCAAATGTTGCACAGGTTTTAAAGGCCCTTACAATTATTTTTTACAAAACTTTACTTGGTAAACAGGAAAAATCCTGCCTTTGTTAAAGTCACATTAGATCATTGCCATTGTTTATTAAGGCATTTTAAAACAGATATTTGCACCTTTTCTTATATGTTTCCTCTGTTTTTTTTAATGTTGTGAATGTGGTGCCATGCAGTTTTTCCAACCAGCTAGTCTGATCAGGATGAACAGGGCCAGTATTAGCATTTTGGGGGCCCCCAGCAAATGTCAACTTGGGAGCTACTTAAGCATTTCCATTCAAAGTACCACCTTCTCACTGCCACCTCCCTAATCAACCTTATAATGCATGCTGCAAACCTTTAGCTGTAATATGCACTGACTGACCTGTAGCTACAATGCTCTTACTTTACAACAGGCCTGTGCATGACACTATGCTGGACCATCTCACAAATAAGCATTTACAGTTACTGGCATTTAGTTGCAACAATGATACATTACAGCAACATTATGTACAGGGTGGACTTAGATGAAATGGTGCGCTAGGCATTGCCAACTGTTTCAGGCCCCCCCCCCAAAAAAAACACACACACACACACACACACACACACACACACACACACACACACACACACAAAACCTCTTGTTTCCTCCCATCTTGGAATCCTTATACCATGCAAATTACTTCTTTCTTCCTTTTCTCACATTTTTCCTTACTCTTCGGCTTTTTCAAGAAGCCATAACTTTCTATATGCTCTGAAATGCATTTTAATTTTTTTTTTTTTACACAATCTTTTCATCCAATGGGGGCTTGAACAGAAATTAAGATTAAGGAAAGAAATTCAGCATTTCTTTTCAGATTTAGTATTCTTTGGTTCTTTTCAATATACCTTTCCTGACCAAGACAGCACAGTAGTAACCATTTAAGAAATAATTCCATTAAGCCAGTGTCCCCTGAAGCCATAGGGATCACAGATGCTCTGCAGTGCATTTTAGAGCATTTCCCAATCTTTTACTGCAAAGTTGACCTAAATAATAGTCATGAGTGAGAAAAGAATTTCAGTCTTATTTATTTATTTTTTTCTTTCAAGGAAGACACAACTTGTGCCCAAAGCTTAATGTTTAAAGCTGACAAAATAGTAGCTCACAATAAATGAACAAGCCAAATGTAAGGATGCACAGGTCATTATCTGGGAAAACTGCCTGCCTGTCTCCCTAACTTCCCAAAAAAGTCAATCACTGCATATGCATCCCTCTGGTTTTAGACTGGGATGAAAGCAGAGGTTCAAATTGCCACAGTCATGTACTTCAAGTGACTGCTGACATACATATACATAGCATGCCTCCTCACTCCTCAACTGAAACTATCAAAGGCAGCTACCTGTATACATGCCTGATGTGCGATTGTGAGGAAAGCGAAAAAACAATGATTACAGTAATATATTCTACTTAGCTGCACTGGGATACCACACTGGTCCTATGCAAGCTACAGTAACTTTCTTTGTACACCTCTGGGGTTTGTGAAAAATGTAACACAAACAGCCCAAACACAAATTGTAAAGATCTCCTATGCACACCTTTAAGGTTTGACTGTGATGAAAATTAAAGACGTAATAACCACACAACAAATAGCAATACATTGTACAACACTGGTACTGCCACACCAGATCAGTGACTGTTGTTTAGCAGTTTCAAACAACATTAGGGGCAAGTCACTTTTATTTACCTCATTGAGGAATTATGCATACTTGCCACTGACCTGATTTCACAGACCTTCCCTGATTTTGCCTAGTAATTTTGCTCTGTCCTTTGTAAAAAGTTTGATATGCTGGTAGATCATTCAGGATTACAGATAATCAATAAATCCAGTTTTGTAGTCAGAGTTTTGTAGTTTTTATTTTCCAAAAATGCATGTTGATGCAAAAAGTATTATCAGAGTAATTTAAAATGTGTTCCTGATTTTGAGCCTTTTATTCTGCTATTATTTTTTGACATTTTGCAGAATCTTTTAGCAAAGAAGATGAGAATTACAGTATCTGGTGTTTTGCCAGTATTTCTACAACTCCATGAAAGAGAAAACCATTCCTGAAAATCAGAAACATCAGCTATTCCTAAAACAGTCTGATGAAGCTTATGTGAAAGCGCTTACCTGCTGTATACGAATTAAAAAACTAGGACTTATTTTATATCTACGGAGTATCTCATTTGTTTTATATACAGTTTACGCTGGAGTTGTTGTCAAGCTTTGGTTACCTCTTAGCTATTTTATTTGGACTACTTTGTATATTACTGTTCGTGAGCCAAGAGGTATTTATTTCATTGGGAGCGTTTATTTTTATACTGCTTACAATTATATTGATGTTGAATACTTTATTGGGATATTTTTTGTTTTTCATATAATGGATTTAGTTCAATCTATGGCTTTATAGTCGGATTGTAGTAGGTCCTTGACCAACAAGGATTTACAGGTTGAATATTCAATTGTGAAAAATAGGGTTTACTGTTTATATACTTAATTCACCATAAAGTGATACATTAACATACAATATTGAAGCTGCTATGAATTTGGTTTCGATTTTGCAAGGCTTATCATCAGACAGGGATGATTTAAATGTTTTTGGCTTAGGGCTAGTTCAAAATACTAATATGGATCCTGATACCAATGACCCAGTTAACAGTTGCAACCAGGTTTTTGAAAAACTTACTAAGTGCATGAAAACATTACACACTAATATGTGGCATCTCAAGCTTTTCAAAGCTTATCAGTTAAACGGGATTGCTCCCACGGGATTAATAATATAGATGACACATTAGCCGATGAATGGACTCAGGTCCAACAAAGGGCATCTATGGGATTTGTAGAATCACTCATAGCCTTCTATGAACGCACGGTTGATCGCCATATAACAGAAGTAGGCAAGATTTGTGAGGAAACTAAAGATTTTGTAGACTTACCCTGTTACCAGATTTGCTTAAGTCAACTTAGCACACAATTATTCGATTTACAGAAGCAGTTAAAGAAGAAACAAATGAAAAATGTCATCCATGATAAGGGAGATTATGATAGGTGTAAACCCTTTGGCACATATAAACAGGTCAAATTTGGCCAGGTTGAAATCGGACATCCGAATCAGAAAAGGAAGAGACCGAAGTCGATTCTTAAGAAATCCAGGGGGATGAACAGTAACACCTGGATAACAACCACACATTGGAATCCCCGACCTCCAAAAGATGTAATATGGATGTCCCTTTAGGGGCTCAACACATGGGGGGGGTAGAAAACATAGGGGAAGCAAGGGATCTCGAGAGTCTCTTCAAGATCATGGTACAAAAGTGAATGATACATGTAATGTTCTTAATATTTCATCTACACCCCTTTCAGAGGTGGAGATACAGGTACTGAATAAAGGTTTATCATTTGTACCCGGCTTTTTTGTACCTGAAGATTCTTTGGCACAAGATGCATTATCTTTTTGTCATCTGCTTAACCTTAGATTGTTTTTTGATGATGAAACTTACAATAATAATATTGATTCCTTTAGACTTCATAAATCTACTTTTACTCCACCCATGCAACAACAGGTGGCCTCCTTTCAAAGTAGTGTTCTCAAAGATCTACATTATCACTCTCATGAACACAGAATACTACCTCATAATCTCTCAAAGATCGAAGTACAGGTGGTTTCCAATTTAAGTAATAACAGGAATTTTGTTATTTTGCCTGCGGACAAAGGGGGTGCGGTTGTTGTCATGGACTGGGAGATGTATTATAATGAGGCTCAGAAACAACTTATGGATGGACGACACTATATGATTATGTCTTTGGACCCTACTTCTAGGGTCAAGGCTGAAATTGATATTTTTGTGAAAAATGCCAAGGAGGAAGGGATTATTACGGATTCTGATGTTTATCATCTTACTGTACAGGATCCTAAACCACAGTACCTGTATCATTTGACTAAAATACATAAAGATTTACACAACCCACCAGGGAGACCCATTATATCTGGTGGGGGGGGGGCCCTTATGGAACCACTCTCACAGTTCCTTACCAAATATTTACAACCTCTACTCAAATTGGCTAGAGCCCGCATACAGGATACTACCCAATATGCATCTGGAAGCAGGCTGGCTGCTATGCAAGTTAGATGTAACTGCTCTGTATTCCAACATCCCACATTGGGCGGGTCTTTGTGCACTGCAATATTGGTTGGACAAAAGTGGACTATATCAACCTGGGTTTAATACCTTTCTAGTATGTCTGGCTGAGCATGTCCTAACTAAAAATGTGTTATACTTTCAAGATCAATGTTATTGGCAGTTACAGGGCACAGCTAAGTGGGCTTCTTTTGCCCCCATTTATGCTGATTTATTTACGGCCTATGTTGAGGACCAACTTATCTATGACCCTGGACATAATATATATTTGGAGGAAATTGACATTTGGAGACGTTATCTTGATGATTGCTGGTTGGTGTGGCGAGCTGACACTGTGTATTTACATGAATTTGTGGAATATCTTAGTGATAATAAATGGGGTATCCAAATTTATGGCTCACTTTCATACACATCAAATTACTTTCTTGGATGTTCTAATTACTAGGAAGGTGGAAAATATGTTAGAAAGTGAGATTTTTAAGAAATATCCCAAACATAATTCTTTACTTCATGCTTCCAGTTTTCACTCCCAGCATATCATCAGGAACAAGCCCAAGTCTCAATTCCTCTGAATCAAAAGGGTTTGCTCTAATCTGGATACATATGAATACTATAGGAAGGATATGGTACAAAGATTTAAAAACAGAGGCTACAAGGATGGTGATATTTATACTGCTAGTAACTGGGTCTCTAATCAAAACAGAAAGGATTTGTTACAGTATGGGGAACACAGATCGGATAGTAAATCAAATCTGAGGCTGGTCACTACTGATGGACAGAATACAGGGGTGTTCATGGATATTATCAACAGACACTGGAACATTTTACCGTCAGATAATAGATTATCAGAAATTCTTGAGGACAGATGCTTTTTCTTGTTCCATTGGGGCAAGACATTAGGTTCACATTTCAGTCATTATAAACACATCCAAGGTTCCCATAAGATATTACATCAACGTACCATTACAGGGGAGGTATTAGGTGGTTGTGCTCCTTATGGGCACTGTACACGTTGTATTAGAGTTAATAAAATCAAACAATTCACCAGTAAAAGCTCTGCTTCTGTTTATGACATTAAATTTCTCAGCAATTGAGGGTCAGATTGGGTGATCTATTTAGTTACATGTATATGTTCTGCTTTTTACATTGGACAGACATCAAGACCCTTACGACTATGAATTGGCGAACATATGAGTGATATAAGGAATAAAAGAATGTCTAATGCTCTGTATAAATATACACTCAATCATGTCAGTGCCTCTTACAGATTTACTGTTATTGACAAAATATTTGGTGACAGTATTAATAAATCTGGGTGGCACACAATTTTAAATCAAAAGGAGAAAAAAATGGATTATTAAACTAGGTGGGATTTTTCATCCTGATTTGAATGATCAATTGTAATCACCCAATAGGTAACCAGAACCAATTAAGGAAGTATATTTGTTAATAGGATGTGCTTACATATTTATGTTTTTTAGTACACTGAAGAAGGCTATTGCAGGTCTGTGGCAATTTTGTGGGGTTAGCGCTTTGTTTCCCCACCCTTTTTGTTTTTCTATGATGGAATAAGCAGTTTTCGAAAACCACATCTCAGTGCTGGCCTCTTTTTTGACTGTTATGCTAGTTTCTTGGGCCTGTGTACTTGCGGGGGCATTTTCTCATTTGTGTTTAAAGATATCCCTGCAGATATCCTGATAGGGAATGATTTTGATAATGCAGTACCTTGTGTGCATGCAGTTACACACAGTCAGGCTTGGAGACCAGCATGTGGGTCTGGTAGCCTGGGGGGACCCAGAGAGACAACACACTTGGAGTCAGGACTAGTGACGTGGTTACTTCAGGGAGGGAGCCACCCTGTAGCAGTGAGATTGAAGGTAAGCCACAGCTGCTTGTGGGTACTGATGTTCCCTTGGAAAGAGTGACTGCAAGGGAAGAGGTGAGTAGTAGTACCCAGGTTGACAGTGAGGCATTGCTGTCAGAGAATCACAAAAACACGTTCTAAGTCCACAAACTAAATGCCCAAATACAAAACTCAGCTACTGTGGAAATAACAGACAATCACAGTTATATGGTTGTACTGCTGTTAGAGAATACCAGACTTCCTGTGGAAGGGGAGATGGGAAGGGTTACAAAGAGACAGTTGAGACAGGCACAGCTCTCAGACCTTAAATTACAAGGCCTGAGGCAGATAGCTAGTGAGGTACCTAATATTCAAGGGAAGGGGTAATCTCTATACTTGGACAAAGGGTTACTGTACACAGAGTAGACCACTGAGGGAGGACTAGAGGGTGAGAGAGTACAGCAGTTCGTAGTGCTCAGAGCCTAGTGTCTGGCACTTCTAGCCATAGCCCATGACATTCCTTCTGCAGGTCATATGGCCATAAAGCATACAAAGAGGCATATTATGCAGAACTTTTATTGGCCTGGGATTTCCAGAGATGTAACAGGGTACTGCAGGACCTGTGAGCAGCACCAAAAGGTAGGCAAGCCAGGAGACAAGGTAAAAGCTCCTTTGATGCCTTTGCCTGTGATTCAGGAGCAATTTCAGAGGGTAGCTATGGATATTGTGGGGCCTCCGAGTACCCCGAGTTCCACAGGTAAGAATAGCCTAGTGGTAGTAGATTATGCTACTAGATATCCTGAGTCATTGACATTGTCCTCCATTGAGGCAGAAAAGGTGGCAAATGCTTTGTTAGAGGTTTTCAGCAGCGTAGGTTTCCCAAAAGAAATACTGACTGACTGACTGTCAGAGGTGCCAATTTCATGTCAGACCTGCTGGCTTGTCTGTGGAAGTACTGTGGGGTGAAACACCTAAAGACCACCCCCTACCATCCCCAGACTAATGGTCTTGTTGAGAGGTTAAACGCTACACTGAAGACCATGCTACGGGCATTTGCAGACCAGTTTAAGAGGGAGTGGGGCAAACATTTGCTCCATCTGTTGTTTGCTTACAGAGAGGTGCCCCAAGAATCCACAGTTTTTTCACCATTTGAGTTAATGTATGGAAACAGGGTGAGGGGACCTCTAGACTTGATTCATAATGAGTGGGAGGGTGAGTGTGAATCTCACAAAGAGTCTGTTGTGACATATGCCCTAAACCTCAGGACAAGACTCAGGGAACTCATGGGCTTGCACAGGAGAACCTGGAAGAAGCCAAACAGCAGAAAAAAGGTCTGGTATGACAGGAATGCTCAAGCTAGAGAGTATGCTGTGGGGCAGCAGGTAATGGTTCTCATTCCTGTCTGACACAGCAAGCTGCAGATAGCTTGGGAGGGACCCTTCAAAGTAGTAAGGAAAATCAGTGATGTTAACTACATTGTAGAACTGCAAGGCAGGAGGTAAGGGCACAAACTGTACCATGTTAACATGATGAAACCTTACCATGATAGGGAGGCCCTGGTGCTAAGTATTTGCAGTACAAGGCAAGAGCAGTCCGGGGAGGGGGGGAATCTATGGCTACAGGGAGCCAACCAGCCAAATCCCAAATTACTAGGGTGGAGCCTAGGGTTGCAGGTATATGATAGGACAGTGCAGCACTGTACTGGGGTCAGCAATGCCAAGGCAGCTGGAATCTCAAGACAGGGTATGGGGTAGTGTATTCCCAGATAGGCTCATACTCTCAAGCAATGTTTCTCAAGGGTCACTTGTAAAACTAGCTTGAGGTTTTGGTGGAGGGGTGTCACAAAAGGAACTACTGCCAGCCCAGCTATCTGGAATTTTGTAAATAATTATATGTCAATTGTGAATAGCAACATGATTCATATGCCTGTGTTACAAATGTATTAGAACTGTATGTCATATTGTATAGATGTGTGCTGAAATAGATATTTTTTATACACTATTGTAACTGTTTAACAAGGGAGACTGAAATACATGAGATTAACTTGCAAAAGTTCAGAATAGTTGATGTTAAGTTACTTTATAGCTGGGCCATATCTCTCGGTTTCAGTGCAGTAACATACACAATGTCTAGAACTATAGGTTTTTTTGTATGTTCTTTAAATGTGGAAAAATGTAAATTATTTTATGACTTCCTCCATTTGCCAAAAGATCTAAGGTCAATGTATTTTTGCAGGGAGATACTAAATGCTACAGCTGCATAAATGGTTTTCACCTGTGAAAGTCAGATGGCAAGAAGTGATGTCATGCTGCAAGTATCCCAGCAGCAATATTTGAGATATTCATTTAAGAACTCTCTGAGAGAGGTAGTGCATTTTGTATTTGTCTTTGACCTTACAGCATCAGCTGGGAAAACCCACTCACCACATATGCCTTGCTTGCTCTGTAAGTAAGTTAACTAGGGTGCAGTAATTTCTTTTAAATTCACTAAGGAATATAGCAAAGATTAGTTTATATGTTTTCTGTATTTATTTGAGACTGTCCTGCAATGCTATTTTAAATATTACATGTGATGTTGAACTCTGAAGTCACTGTGAATGCATTTAGTATTGTCTTGTTCTTTTATTATTTACTATTAAATGTGTTTAAACCTTCAGTTGTGGCTGGTCTTGCTAGAGATATTTAAGCTCTTAGCGTACTTGCATATCTATTTGGTAACACTCTGCAGGACACTCCTAATAGCCTTGCTCTTGGTCAAACTACCATTTGGATTAATAGAAACATTACACAGTAAGATTGGACACCCTTTGTTAAGGACCTTAAAGTAGCTGATAAGGAGTGGCTGGTGGCAGTGATAACTACCTTATAGTCCGGGCAAAAGGGGGCATAGCTAGTAAATCTCTGCCAGCCTTTCCCAGGTGTGTGTGTGTGTGTGTGTGTGTGTGTGTGTGTGTGTGTGTGTGTGTGTGTGTGTGTGTGTGTGTGTGTGTGTGTGTGTGTATAAATCAAATCTCAAAGAATGTGCTTTTCAGCTACTTGGGCAGGGACACAAAACACTGGTTGGACAGAGAGGGTAGTGGAGGTCTTGGCCTAGCCACTCATGTGAGATTTCAACTCTATAGCTGTGCCAGTGGGGAGTCTTACTGGGGATCTGGAGAAAGAGGGAAAAACCAGCTCCAGACTGACTGTGGTCTCTAAGGGAAATTACACTTCACTGTGTGTGTAAATGCCTTCCTCCCAGTGTGAACGTCCCCCACTGTTGCCAGTGGTGAGGATTGAGGCTCCTTGATTACTGGGCCAGTGCTGGGGCATCACATTCATTATCAGCTTTATCCTAACAGGATCATATCACAGCCCTGTTCCATTTGAAGAGCATGATCAGAAAATTAATGCAGTTTTTCTCCTCATTTTCCCCAACCAGCAGTAGCTTTAGTGTCCCCCACATTCAAGGATGATGAAGTCCCCCCCTTCAGCCACAGGTATTTCAGGTACCTAATGCTATGTTGTTAGTTTCGGTGGAGAGAATGTCCACCAGCAGGGTTTAACTAAGCCAGTTACTATGTCAGTGGTAAAATATTTAATGGAATTGTAAAGCATGTTACTTGATAAAACACTATTACTATAGCCAGAGATATATTTGAATTTTAAAGAAGATATAAATAGGAGTTACTACCCACCTGGTTTGTTAATTGCACAAGATTGTTTACTAGCTTTTGTTGGTCTGACAGACATGTTACAAAATATTAAGTTAATCTGCGGTGAGTGCCCCCCAGGAACAGGGGGCCTCCAGCAACCACAGGGTTTGCTGGTATCTAAAGACAGCTATGTGGATGAATTACATAAAAAGAATTCTGCATCAAGATATGTACTGAAGCCCCTGAGTCCACATCATCACTCCTCCTCCTGCCAAAATAAGTTATCAGAGCTGTGACTAGTCAGAGTGAAAAAATGTTATATCACATATTGCTACTGAATATCCAAGCTATTTATTATACCTAGGACACCCCACATGGGTTGAACAGCAGGCATGAGGTATCACCTATCGCAACAGGAGCCAGTCGACTGTATGACTTCTATCCGTGCAGGTGCTGTCACTGAGAATATTACTAAAAAAACATTCACTGATCGTTAAGGTTGCTCTTTTCTCCATAAATGTGCAACCCAATGTTTGATAGCTATGAGCGCTCTCTCTCCCCAATAGTGGATGCAGAATGACTTGGCCCCTGTAAAAAATATGTTTCTTATCACTGAAAGTGGTTTTCAGAGCTATGGATTCAGAGAACTGGCACTCAATGAAATTACTGATTCGACATGAATCCATCACAGCTCTGCTGGGAAGAAGCAAATAGCTCACAGAGTAAGAAAGGAAAGGATTTCAAGCCTGCATAAACTAAAGCACTGCTAGTAATTCTCTGCTGGATGAGGACAGTAAACCTATATTTTTTGTCTGTCAGTGATAGAGCCGCTTTCTGTCTTACCTGCTCCATTTTTTTTTTTGTTTTAAGAAATCTGCTTGACCTGGTATTTGTGTTCTACGTGAGAGATAAACACTTAAATTACCTAGGCTGCATATTTCACATGTTTTTCATTGGTACTTAAATACACAGTGAATTTCTGGGTCTTTCTCTTTTTTTGAAAAGATTTAAAGCCTGCATAAACTAAAATTACTGCTGGTGATTCACCGCTAGTTTTTCCCAGCCGCCCTCCCCTTCATTGATCTGCTTTTTAAACCTGGTGATTTTAAGCTGCCCACCTGTACTGTACATTGAACTTAATTAGCACATCCCTTTCTACACTGCTGTTGATATCTTAGATTATTCATTTGCCTTTCCTTGTGCTTATACTGAAACAGTGCATTTTGCCTCTCATTGTCTGTTCTACTTGATTTACTTGCTATGCATGCATTACCTAGCTAGCTGTTGGATAAAGTAGTGTATTTTTTCAGTCTACCAAGCACTTGTTGTTACATCAAGAGGTCAGTGGATTTTCTATCTAGTGTACTTGGATTTTTGCCTGGTTTGTTTATGCTAGAGAAACACTTTAGATTTCTGCATGTAGTTTTATTGGCTGGAGGGATATTAATCAGCTTATCTTGTTTTTAGTGCCTGTATAAATGCTGTACAATTGTGTGGATCTTGCCTCAGCTATACAAAGTGAAGTACTTTTATTGAATAATCATACTTTTATAAGCTGTTTATAGCACACTGCTGTATCTGTATCATTAAGTTTGTTTGCGGTAGCATTTCATATGTTTTAAGTTTGTTTACTAATAACTAACCAAAAGATCAGAGGCCTACCAAACAGAAACCACTTACACACATAACAATGCAAAAACCAACCACAACACATGACAAACAAACCAGTGCCTCAACAAATAACCCCATAAGGCATAACACCACAAAACCTAATGTACTGGTCATAGGTGACTCCATTGTGAGACAAACAGATGTTCTCCTTACTAGGCTGGATAAGGAGTGGGTTACAGTTAACTGCCTGTCAAGTGCCAGGATCTGTCATGTCACTCAAGCACTCAAGTCACTCAACCACAAGTACTGGTATGACTCCATTATAGTCCATGTGGGGGTGAATGACTTCAGATGTACTTCACTGGGCTATATGAAGAGAGACATGACTGAGCTCTCAGATTATGTGTCACAGGCAGGTATAAGCCTAACCTTAAGCAACAGTCCACCTTCTCCAAGGATGACACCACAACACAAACAAAAATGATTAACTTTCACAACTGGCTCGACTTCTGGTGTCAGGCCAAAGGGATTCAATATCTGTCAACCTTGGAAGACATGGTCGACAGGGCATGCTCCTTTGCCAGAAATGGTCTGCACTTGTCTTCTCTAGGCTTTCGGATACTGGTAAAGGTATTAGCCACCCCTATTGTACCTTTTTTAGGCAGCAGTTCATGTGAGAGTGAATTATTTCAGATGTACCTGACTGGGCTATATGAAGAGAGACATGACTGAGCTCTCAGATTATGTGTTACAGGCAGGTATAAGCCTAACCTTAAGCAGCAGTCCACCTTCTCCAAGGATGACACCACAACACAAACAAAAAATGACTAACTTTCACAACTGGCTTGACTTCTGGTGTCAATCCAAAGGGATCCAATATCTGTCAGCCTTGGAAGACATGGTCGACAGGCCATGCTGCTTTGCCAGAAATGGTCTGCACTTGTCTCCTCTAGGCTTTTGGATACTGGCAAAGGTATTAGCCACCCCTATTGTACCTTTTTTAGGCAGTGTCAACATAAACAACCTTGCAACATAAAATCCTCTCTAGATAAACTCAAGGTACTGCTGCTTAATGCTAGAAGTCTAAACAAGAAACTGCACTCCCTAAAAGCACTTCTCACTTTGGAAGATGTTGACATCTGTGCAGTAACCAAGACATGGTTCAAAGGTGTGAAAAGCACCCTGACTTTGCAGGACTACAAATCCTTTCATACAGTCAGACCATAAAGTGAGCATGAAAGAACAAAAGGAGGAGGTTTATCCATCTTCATTAAGGATAAGTACAACTCGAGACTGGTCAAATGGTATGACTCTCTTGAGTTACTCCATGTCCAATTAATTGTATGCAAAACCCCCTACCACATCATAGCTAGCTGCAGATATCCCACCATGAAATGGGAAAAGCCTACCACATATGTGGACTTACTAGAGCCACATGCCATACAGCCCAATACCTTACTCATTGGTGACTTTAATTACCCTACCATGGACTGTGAAACATACACAACTACAAACATGCTGGCCCAGAGGTCCTTGGACTTTGTCAATGTAAATGCTCTGGAACAGCTAGTCAACACACCCATAAGAGGCTCAAACGTCCTGGACATAGTACTCACTAACATGGGACAACATTGCACCCCTCCTTGTTATGCCCTCCCTGGTAAGATTGGACAATAAATCGGTCTCGTTCGGTCTAATTATAAAACCAGATACCCCATCAAGCTCAAATATGCTTAAGAATTTTTTCAAAGACAAATTACCTCCTGCTGACTGATGGTGTAAGAAGTTTCAAAGCCCCCTTGGACGCAGATAACACAGACTCCTATGCAGAGGTGTACACCAATGCCCTGTATAACCAATTAAGCAGTTGTATAGAATCGGCCATACCTGACTGGATTAAAATGAGGTCTTGCGGAAAAACAAGCTATACAACAAGAGAAAGAAACTAATGTCCAAGAACAAGAGGGAACTGATTCAGCAGAGAAAGAAAACCCTCTCTAGCTTAAGAAAACAAATTAGAGATCTTGTCAAATCCTACAAAGCTAATTAGAATGCAAAAATAGCTTCCATAGCTAAGGATAATCACAATGTATTCTTTAACTACATCCGAAATCTAAGAGGGAATGCCCAGATATCCAGTGAGCTGGTTATGGATGGCACCACCCATACTCAAGAGGAGGTAATAACCAACCTGCTAGCTAACAGACTTGGAGCAAATTTTACCCCCTGTCCCCTCCAGTCATCCCTCAAAGTATACCTGCCACCATTCCTCAGCCTTTTACCTCAAGAGAGCAGGTCATCTTGGTGCTCTCCAAGGCCAAAAGCACGGCATCAATGGTAAAAGAAAACATCCTCAATTGCCTTTTAAACAACTTAAAACATGACTCAGCAGGCCCTCTTGAATCCCTGCTTAAACACAGCCTGTCAACTGGCTATGTTCCGGAGAAATGGAGATTAGCTACAGTAATCCCTATGCACAAAGGGGGGATATCAACAGACCCTAGGAATTATAGGCTCACAAGCTTCACTAGCCTCATGTGCAAGGCCATGGAAAGAATCATTGACATAGGTGATCTACAAACTCTGGATCCAACCCAATTCAGATTCATTTAAGGTAGATCATGCCTATTGAACATGGTTGACTTCTCCGAGAAAGTCACCAAGGCCTTGGATGAAGGAAAGACATTGCATATTGCCTATCTTGACCTAACCACAGTATATGATACAATCCCAAGCTCAGGTATTTTAGAGAAACTCTCTCAATTGGGAATTAGCCCCTATATTACCAGATAGGTAGCCAACTGGTTCACTGGCAGGACACATACTGTCAAAGTGGGTAAGTTCACCTCTAGCAAAACACCAGTAACCAGTGGCGTATCAGAGGGTTCTGTGCTGGGCCCCTTACTGTTCTGAATTTATTTCTCAGACATCCAGGCAAACTTGGACGGCCTGTGGCTGACAAAGTTCGCTGACAGTTGCTAATTAGGAGCAATCATTGAGTCCCCCAACAATGTCAATACACTGTAGACAGGGTTAACGCAGGCAAATGATTGGTGCCAAAGCAGAGGATTAAAGCTAAATGCAAAAATCCATTATTATTCCCTTTGGGAAAGCTGACATCCCTGCTAATTAATTTATAGACAGTACCTCCCTAAGTGTAGATCCAGTGGTACTCAGGTTGATAGCAATCTATACTTTGTCCACCACTTATCCACAGCAGTAATGAAATCCTTCTATTGGGACACATCATAAGTAAAGGCATCGCATCTAGATCCAAGAATGTTATAATTCTATTATACCCTGTCCTCATCAAACCAGTAACTGAGTACAAATGCTTCCTTTTGCATGTTCCTCAGCAGACATTTGCAACAACTGGACAGACCACAGAGGTTTCTCACCAAGAAATTACAGGGTACACAAAACAGGTCTTATGCTGAAAGACTGAAAGCCCTGTCACAGTATTCTGTCTCCTATAGGCTGCTAAGGTTGCCTGGCTTACAGGGCCTGATGGAAATACTACACTTTCATAAATCAAACTGCAGAAGGGTCACTCGCTCCAGGGATCTTAACCTAGCCTCTGACATGAACAGGTCATGCTGAAGAGATAGATACATATCCCAGAGACTGTCACTTCTCTGGAACAAGCTTCCAATTCATGTGAAAGAGAGCCCCTCCCTGGCCCTTTTCAAATGCAACCTAGATCAATGGATGGGTGACCACAAAGTCACTCCTGGGTTGGTACCCATGTCTTTTCTGGACATAGGAAGTCAGTATTAACTACCATAGACCCTTACCTATGCGAACTTCATTCACCTAACCACCGACAATTGGGGCAACTCAGGATAAATATGGCAAGGCTTGTAAAGGTTCTAGGGCTGTCAGCCTAGTAACCTCCTATGAACCTATAAGAGTGTTGTGGAACTCAGACATAAGCTAGACAGAAAAAGTGCAGAAGAACAGGTAAGGAAGAAAGCAAACAAATACTTACAAGGTTTGTTTGTACATTGCTGTGTTAAATAACTATTACAGGTATTATTCCTTTCTAGCTACTGTCAGCTGTACAAATCAGATCTGAGTGAGTAAATAAAGACAAGAATCAGAAGAACCTAAACTCTCCAAATGCTAAAGATTGATAACACAGCGATTCCAATGAAGAGCAATCCTAGCTGCATAAGGACGCTTACACTTAAAAAATGTAAGTAACCAAAAGGGCACAATAATTCCCTAGGTATATGACCAGTCATTTACGCATTTCCCCTCCTGTCAAAAAACAACTCAGAAAAGGACATTTTAACATCCACCATTCTGACTAGCACACCACCTTATGATCACTTAGTTGCATACCTATAAATGATGAAGACACAGTTTAAAAATTAAGTTACACAGATTTATTTTTTAAAAAAGTAAAACATTAGGAGAGTGCATGCAGGAGCATTGGTAAGTAGTACATTTGTTTTCCTAACCAGGTGGAGATAGGAAAAAATACATGCAGTGATCACTGTCACCTGTTGGGCTGACGTTGCGAATGCAGGCTATAAGATGAAGTGTCACAGACTCCTAGAAAAGCTTCAGCTTTGTGCCTTTTCCTTAACATACTCATTGTCAGAATTACTGTTAAGCACTTTGCATGCATGCCTGTAGAAATTATTAATAAGCAGCTGCAACCTCGAAATACACACATTAGCTGCTTAATTACAGCCTTTGTGAATATACATATAAAAAGTGGTTCTGCACATGTGTTTCTT
Organism: Protopterus annectens; assembly: GCF_019279795.1. Lineage (NCBI taxonomy): Eukaryota > Metazoa > Chordata > Ceratodontiformes > Protopteridae > Protopterus > Protopterus annectens. The sequence continues at coordinate 260,476,849 of NC_056733.1, forward strand.
AGCTTGAAGTCTGTACATGGAGGCATCATCCATGACTGACCTTCATAGACTGATAAAATGAAATGAAATGAAATATCACTATGCCTTAATGGTACCATTTGAGAGGTGAGTTCCAGAGAGAACAGGTCATGCAAAATGCACAAACAGTCATTGTTTTAATATCACAAAATCAAATAACAATTAAAGTAAATAAAATGGGTAGGAAAATACATGTTTACATTACAGTAAACATGAAAAAGCAAAAAAAAGATAGTCACATACATTTTAACATGGGTCTATATCACTTCGTCGAAACGGCAGAAGTTCAAACACCGTATGTTCGAACTTCTAACCTCAAAGTGCAAATTCATCGAAGGCTTAGAACAGCGATTTTTTTCCCAGGGTAAAAAAAAAATCGCTGTTTCAAAAAACACACACACAAGCACAACAAAAAAACAGCAATCCACCCACATACACTTAAAATCCTACATCTAACCCTACACTAAACTGTACATACACTACTATCTATCCACTTACCTTAACCCAAACCCTAACCCTAAGGTCCGTCACTATCACACACTCACCTGACCCGCACCCTAACCCACCTATCCCACCCTAACTCTAAAGTCTGTCACTATTGCACACCCATCTCACCCGCGCCCTTACCCTAACTCACCTAACCCGCACCCTAACCCTAACGTCCACACAAACGCACACTTACCTGAACCCGACCCGTAACTTTTCGCCAGAGTGCTAAAAATCGTGAAGCCACAGAAACGACCCACCGAATTCTTTCCCAGGGAAAGAATTCAATGTTCCGCGACTTCGCAATAATCAGTTTTCAAACTTCACAGTTCGAACATATAGTGTTCGAACTGCTGAAGTTTCGATGAACTGACAGGAACCCTTTTAACATTAACAGATCTTCAAAGACATTTCATAATCTCATAAAATACAACTTGTGAATCACCAAGACAGGGAGCAGCATTACATTTCTGAAGCTGTTTGCAATGGGACATTTCACGCATTGCCTAAGAATTATACATTAAATTGTACATTGAAGGCCTTGTGCCTGTTGCCACCTTACTCTAGAGACATTTCCATCAGGGTCTCCAAAATAAGGCCTTTGTCTTATGAAAATTCAAGTAAAGCTAATCTTAAAACAGAAGCTCAGTAACCTAAAAGTAGCAGGCAGTAAACATCTCCACCACAGGTGGCCCCTATGATGATGCTGGTGCCAATATCACCACCAAAGAGGATAGGTTAAGTATTATCATAACAAAAATGCTCCCACTAATGGGATGCCATTAAGAGCATCAAACACCCTGTTGTCTGCCTGAATTATGATCCTTCTGGAGGGCTCTTGCCTAGGGGATCTGAAGGAAGGATTACCACCTGTAGGGGAAAGAATGGGCTCCAGCCTATTAGAGGTTGGCTGGCTGTCACACATACATGTACAAAATGACAAAGCAAGGAAAGGATGGGATAAAAGTAACAACATTGCCTAGAGATTCAATATTGGACTACATCAATATGCTGAACAAGGAAACAAAGCCTGAGGGCCTTAAGGTTAAAATGCATCAAGAGTCCTCAGCCCTTCGTGAAAAGATCTTAGTGTGGCAGAAGTAACTGAGATGAAATGAAACTACTTGCAACTAATGCACAGGCAGAAATAATCATAGGGCAAAATGGGACTAGTATGATTAGATTTACCTGCTCACTTCACAGATTTATTAGGACATTTTGGATCAGAAAAAAAAGGTATACAAAATGTCAGTTTTCCAAAGACACACACTGTAACTGACCAAACACTTCAAATCCTGATGATAAGGAAAAGCAAAATAAAATGACAATTTACTTAAGATTAATATCCAAAAAGACAAATTCCTCAAAGTCCTGTCATACATAATCATAATTTAGGAAGACTAGAATTTTAAAGAGCAGTGAATGGGTTCATCCCTGGAAATACTCATGAATGCTGACAGAATCACCTTATTGTGGACTTTCCTATTACATGTTCCTCAGCCTATGTGATGAGTAGTTCTCACCATGTTGCAACCCTTTGGAACATGCTTTGTAATAAGGAACTTGCTGCACGGTCTCTAGTCTATAACACTTATCAATCTTTAACATAAAATGAAGGACTGCATCCCTTCTTCTTCATATCTACTTTGTCTGATATGACTAATATTTATCTTTATTACAGATATGGGTGGACACCGTGGCCACATATACATCTACCCTAAATTCTTGCACGGTAAGCTAGAGATAAAGTTCATGAGGGTCCCAATAATGCTAGAAAAAGGGACCTGAAATTAGCTGACAAATTCAGAATCGTAAGGTATATGTCATCAAAAATGTATGTAGAGAGCCTGAAGGAAAAATGTGGTTTCTCCAAAAGATGAAAGAATGTAACCCCTTCCCTATCTCCCTTCCTTCCCTTTGAAACTAATTCCAGATCTGGACTGTACAATCGAAAAGACAAATTACTTTCTCCTCCACTACGAGGCTCATATGCAACTAGTGGATGAAGAGTAAGGAAATCACCTCAGTGATCACTGCCTTACACCTTATGGTTCTAAGGGATGAAGAGTAAGGAAATCACCTCAGTGATCACTGCCTTACACCTTATGGTTCTAAGGAAACATTTCACTCTGGTCTTCCAAGTTTAGATAAACTTGGCCAAATGAATTACCAAATCATAGCCTGTTCTGTGGGGATCTGGTCTTCTCCAGCTGCAAAACTGCATCAAAAAAGCCAAGGCCTTAGCAGAACATAGCCATAATTTGTGAAATTGTAATCTTCACCTGGGAAAACAAGGTGAAGTCCAGCTTAGTTTTTTTTCCCTAATGAGGTCCTTTCCTGGACATTTGTTAGCTAATAATCCATATAAAGGAAATCCTAGATTCTCTGCATCTCCATACTAAAGCAGTATTTAATTATATTAGGCACACAGGGCAATCCAATTGTACTGCCAAAAACTGGAACTCGTTTGGAAACCAGAACACTAGCCAAAGCCAGATGTGATGGAATACTGAAAGTACTCTGCATGTTTAAGGAGTGCTTCTCATCCAACACTGGAAGTAAGACCTACGCACTTGACATCTAAAATATCTTTTACTACACAAAGGTGCTGAGTTCAGTGAGTAAATTATCTCCTAACATTACTGGATATCACAGAGTAGAAGCAATCGGGAACAAAATGCAAGGCTTCTTATTACTATTACCTGACCACCTATTCCAATAATCTATCAACAGCTCTCCTTGGCAAAAAATGCTCCATACTTATTTATTTATTTATTTGTTTGTTTATTTTATTTAACATTTGTTGACTGGGAAAGTCCAACTGGGACAGAACATATTTTCAGTGGATGCCCAGGGAGAAATGCTCCAGGCGCATGTCTTTGGAATACCATACCAGATGCAGTACCATATCAGGTGGATGGATGGACAGGTTCTATGATCCCCTAATGAACCTAGACCTTAAAGGAAAGGGTGGAAGAATAGTATGAAAAGACTAAATGATGATCTGGAGTCATCACTTGCCTTTAAAACTATCTATTATCCCCTCACTTTCAGATATTAGTACCTTCTTTCAAGGAATTCTACAAGGTTCTCTCCTGTGACCAAAACTTTTTTCACGTATCTTAAATAACCTCAACCAGGATATGCCCTAAAACAAATATGCATGCAGATGATCTAATGCTAGCTTCTGGAAAATCATCCTCAGTCCTACAGGAAACAAAATTACAATCTGACTTTACCTCACATTGGAAATTGTTGATTCAAATCAAATTAACCTAAAAAAATCAGTTGTTACTTTCTGTGAAACTGCACAATTTTAGCAACTGCTAACCCTATCCTGTTGAACTGCATAAGGGTTGGCAACTGCTATCCCCATCATGCTGAAATACCCTTTAAATAACACAATTAGTCAGGTTACCCAACACAAATGCCTGAAAGTAGTGCCAGACCCATCTCTCTTCCTTAAGAATCACACAGAAAGTACAGTTGTGTAAACTCTTACCTTAATGGAGATGTCCTTCTCTTCACTTTTGCAGTATTCATTACAATAGGGATCGCCTGCCATGGGCGGCCTGACATCTGGCCACTATACCAAAGCCTTTAGGCTGCTTTAAGGAACTCTGTATGTCACACATATGCTCGAGTAGCGCAGGGCATAAGGGTGACGTCCGGATGTACCATCCTCAGAACTGACAGCCCCGGTAGGAATGCCAGTGCAAGCAAAAGAGAGGTAACCAGTACATCCAGAAGAGAAATGGAAAAGGGGGCAGAGGGAGGGAGTGTATACTGCAACTGTGGAGAGGACATCTACCGTTATGGCAAAATTTTACACAACTGTACTATGCCCTTCCATTTCACTGTTGTGGTATTCATTACAATAGGGAGAGTTCCAAAGCTCAAAAGAGAGAGGAAGAAGGACCAGCAGAGCTCTCTAAGAAGCCATGAAGGATGGCCCAAGCAAAACCACCTCTAGCTCTGGAAATTCTATCCAACTTTTAATGCTTGGTAAATGTATGTACAGAAGTCCATGTAGCCGCCTCAAGAATAGAGTTAGTATCCAAACCCATGAAAAAAAGCACCAGAAGAAGCCACAGCTCTAGCAGAATGAACCTTAGCAGAAGAAGGAAGGCTCTTACCATGAAAGGAATAACAAAAAGAAATGGCTTTATAAATCCAAGAAGAAATAGTTTGCTTGGACACAGCCAATCCTAAGGACGTAGGATGAAAGGAAACAAAGAGCTGATCATATTTACGAAAAGTCTTAGTCTTATAAAATCTGAGTTGTCTCTGCACATCCAATGTGTGCAGCACCTTCACACTGCACACTGTGACAAAGGTAAAAAAAGTGAGCAAATGAATAGACTGATTCAGGGACAACTCATTCACCACCTTGGGCATAAAAGAAGGATTAGTATGCAAGGACACCCTGTCCTTATGAAACACCAAAAAATGAGGACAAGCCATAAGGGCTTGAAGCTCAGACACCCATCTGGCAGAAGTAAGGGCTAACAAAAGTACAGTCTTCCAAGAACAATGCTGCAAGGAAGCTGAAGCTACAGGCTGAAAAAGAGCCTGAGTCAATTTTTCCAAAACAAAATTAAGATCCCAGGGAGGAGGAAGATGCTTCCTGTGAGGCCTAATATGAAAGACGCATTGAAGGACTTGTTTACCTTCAAATATAGAAGATAAAGAAGGTGATAAAGGCAGAAAAGCAGAAATAGATGATAAGTGGGACGTAACAGAAGAATAAGTCAATCCAGCATTGAGCAAGTCACACAGATAAGAGAGAACCAAAGGAACATCCACTGAAAGTGGATCCAGGTTACAAGAAAGACACCAAACAAAAAAAACTCTTCCATTTGGATAAGTAGGATTTCCTAGTAGTGGGTTTCCTGGCCTCCTGCAGGACCCTAAGCACATCCTCAGAAAAAAGGTGTCTATGTAGAATCAAAATCCAATCACCTACAGTGTCAGCTGAAGAGTGGACAGATGGGGATGGATGAGAGATCCCTTGTCTTGTGTGAGTAGGTCCACACTGTGAGGTAACTTGTGATGACTGCCCTTCGCTAAATGCAGAAAAGAGGGAACCAATGCTGTCTTAGCCAGAAGGGAGTTATCAGCAACCTTCTGGGAGCATCCTGCTGAATTCTGAACAGGACTTTTGTAATGAGGAGAAGGGGAGGGAAAGTGTAAAGAAACATCCCCTTCCATGAAAAAGAGAGGGCGTCCATCTTCCACAGCAGAGGATCTTGGACTGTGGCACAAAAAGGAGGAAATTGTCTGTTCAGAGGGAAGGCAAAATGATCTATCTGAGGACTACCCCACTGGTGGACAATGGCCAGAAACACATCCCTATGACGCATCCATTCATGGGACTGAGTTAAGGGCCTGCTCAGAGTGTCTGCCACAGTATTTCTACCTGAGGGAATGTAACCTGCCTGAAGAGTCACTTGATACTGGATAGCAAGTTCTCACACCAAGAGTGCCAACAAGCATTTGTTTACATACCACATCATTGTGGTATTGTCTGTAAACAACTTGAGATGTCCTGGGGAGAAGAGAGGATGAAAAACCTGAAGAGCCAGAATAAGAGCTCTCATCTCTTTGACATTGATGTGCTCTTTCTGTTGAAGAGGTTACCAAACACCCTGCACTTTTAGGGAGCCAAATGCTGCTCCCCATTCCACTTCTGAAGTATCTGTAAACAGCTCCTGAGAGGGGAGAGGGGGATGAAAAGGAAGCCCTGGATTTAGAGACAACTGCTGAATCCACCACTGAACTGACCTTTTGAGAAAAGGCAGAAGAGGAACAACAAATTTGAGGGGATGTGCATGTTGAAGCCAAACTGACTTCAGAAAACACAAACTTTCTCATGTGGAGTTTGGCCAACGACAGCATAGGAATGGTGGAGGCATGAACCCCAGAGCTCTCAGAAATTCCTTGGTTGTCATAGAGGTGAGAGGAAAAAGAGTTTGAAAAAAGCAAATGAGTGTTAAGGTCTTGGGAGGAGGCTGGGATGCCAGCATAGGCACAGTCTGGATCCTGCACTCCAGAAAACACATGGTTTTGAGAAGGAGTCAGAAAAGACTTTTTGAAGCTTATTGTGAAACCAAGGCTTTGCAGAAGGGAAGTGGCAAAATTAAGATTTTGGAACAAGATCTCCGGAGCAGATGCCTGAAACAGGAGGTCGTCCAAGTAAGGAAAGACTTGGATCCCCTGAAACTTGCAAAAAGCAATCACTGGAGCAAGGTATTTTGTGGATACCCCTGGAACAGCTGAAAAGCCAAAGGGCACAGCAGACAACTGAAAATGCCAGGAAGCAACAGAGAAATGTAAAAACTTCCTGAAAAGGGGATGAACAGGGATATGGAGATAAGCATCCTTGAGATCCAGAGACACCAGATAAGCCTGTAGAAGCAAAAGAGGGAACAAAGTCTAAAGGGACAACATTTGAAAAGATGGCACCTTTAGAAAAAGAAAAGAGGGCACCTTTAGAAAAGTGTTTAGATGAGAGAGGTCTAGAACTGGTCTCTGGGTACCCTCTTTCTTGGGCACTACAAACCATCCTGGAGTAAAACCACATCCCCCTTTGGAACACAGGTACCCTGAGCCAAAAGATCTCGAAGCAGCCCCTAGAAAGAAGGACAGCTGTTCGTAAGGGGGCTGAGGAATTCCCACAAAAGGGGGAGGAGATTTCCAGACCATGAAATACTCCTGGCAGATAATGGAAAGAACCCAGGAATCCCGATCTTTAGACAGTCAGGAAGAGAGAAATAGGTAAAGAGAAAGAGGAAAGTAAAGTGACTGTGAAGAACAGGATAGTCAGCACCTGGATTATCAGGAAAAAGAGACTTCTGAGGCACAGAAGTCTGAGTAGTCTTTGCAGGAGGAGGCCAATTGCCATCCTTTTTAAACTCAGAAGGAAGGCGAGATTACCTGCAAACAAAGGCTGGCTTATTGGGGTAGTTTCTCTGAAATTTAGGAACAAGAGAGACAAAAACATGCTTAAGTTCCTGTAAAGCCTTGCCCTTATCCTGAAGGGACTTAAATCAGCAGCAGCTTCACCAAACAAATGTTTATTATCTAAAGGGGCATCCATCAACTTATCCTTAATATCATCAGGGAAAGGTTGAAAATGAAGCCAATAATACCTCCTCATCACTAACCCAAAGCAGCAGGCCTAGAAGAAGTATCTGCTGGATCATAACTACACTTGATGGAATGACAAGCCACCTTGGAGGAACTCCCTAAATGGGAAAGGGCAGAAGTTTTACCTTCAGAGTCTGGAAGAACAGAAATCACTTGACAGGCCTGGAAAAGCAGAGCCAGCAAGTAGTTGGACACATGGGTCTGATAATTAGCCCTAAAAGCCAAGGTAGCACAGCTATAGACCTTCTAGCCTAGCCTTTCATAGCTCTGTTATCTTTATCAGAAAGTAGTAACCTAGGAGAAGGAAGCAATTGAGAAGGTTTGTCAGAAGCTACTGACACCAGCAAGGGGTAAGCAGAATAACACTTGTACAAGAACTTACATTCCTCAGTACCCCATAGAACCTATTAGGTTTTGTGGGGGCAGGGAACTGAGAAGCTGGAGCCTTAGAGGCATTAGAAAAGGTATTCAACAAAGCAGCCAAAACAGGAGGGACAGCAGAAGGTCTGGCAGAATGCATCTGCAGTAGCTCATAATACCTTTTTTGTATCTCAGAAACTTGAGCACAATCCCATTTAAAGAACTCCATCATCCTAGAGATAGTGTCCCCAAAAGAAATCTCTTTAATGTGAGTATCATGACTGGTAAATTCCTCTTCCTCTGATCCACAGTCCAAAGAACAGGGAATCTAGGAAGAGTAAGCAAGGGATTCCTCATCTGAATCTGCCTCCACCTCAGAGGAATCCTGTTCTCTGAATTTCTTAAGGGGGGTAGAGGCCCAAGGAGGGGCTGGAACAGAAACTCCCTGAGGAGGTTTTAAAGCCAACAAAGCACTAAACAACTCCTGAGTGAAGCACTGCCATTCACTCTGTGGATCCTTAGGAGCTGAGGAAATATGTTTCATCTTCTATTTTTTTCTTTAAGGGGATGTCCGCCTTGAAAAATTTGGAAGACTCTGACCCAAGATGGCATTCAATAACTGTAGTAGGGTCTTCTTCTCTGACTAAAATTTGGGAAACACCTCTAGACTGCTAAGAAATAATCAGCTGCAGTTCCCCCTGAATGTCCAAAGTGGACGTCTAAAATGCCTCCTTGGATGTGCCTAGAGTCGGATCCCCACAAGCCTCCAACTCGGTCACCACAGAAGAATCCAATGATGAAGCCGGCCGAACCTCTGAGCTATCACTCACCTTGGGAGGGATGTCTGGTGGAGGCTGAACAGCAGAAGATTGCGGCCTAGGATTCTTGGTCTTCTTCTTCCCAGACAGCTGGCTCTCGGACCGTGAAGTTCCCTCCACTATGTCTTTAGCAAGAAGCTTAAGACGTTGATTCTCAGGATATAGCACAAAAAAAAGAAAGCCTACTATGTAGGGTTTTGGGAGCAAAGGCCTGACAGACAGAGCAGGATGTATGGTTGTGTGAAGCATCAAGACAAAACAGACACTATTCATGATGGTCTTTATGGGGAATCTGTCTCCCACACTGGCATTTACCCTTCATGAATGACATGAAACTCACAAGCAACAATATAGCAAAAGAAAGATAAGACAAGAAAATCCCCCAACAGGGCACTTATCTGTAATCGCTTGGTGAACCAGCAACAAAACAGGCGTTCAGACCGATGATCAAAAGATGACGTTCAGACTGGTGGCAAAGAAGTTCTGAGGATGGTACATCCAGATGTCACCTTTATGACCTATGCTACGTGAGGGGCATACGTGTGATGTATGGCATACCTTAAAGCAACCTAAAGGCTTTGGTATACTGGCCAGATGCCTGGCTGTCCTTGCCAGGGAATCCTTATTGCAATGAATGCTGCAACCATGAAATGGAAGGACATATGTCTGTTGACAGAATTCTCTATCAACTCGGGCTGTGTTACAAAACCTCCAATCTACTTTACACCGAAGCACAGAGAGCTATGAACATAAATGCTTTGCTACTAAAACAGAAATCAGAATACTCAGTATTAACAACTGCCCTACACACAGCCCATAATACCAGTCTTCTTCACACAGTTGTAAATAAGACCTGCAAACAAGAGCACTGGAGCCATGGGACCCCCCCCCCCCCCACACACACACACACACACATTTTAAATAAAATCATGAACTGAGCCCCCGCCTCCCAGCTCAGATTGCTTTTTTTTTTTTTTGGTGAATTAAGAGTGATGTGCTTGTTGCTGAGGGCGACAACGCTACCGCAGCAGTAAGAGTGATGTGCTTGTCCTTTCACAAAATGGACATTAGAGAAAATGTGTGTGTGTGTTTGTGTGTGTGTGTGTCCCGTTGTCTGCAAGTATTCACAAGAGCATGACTGCGAATGTTCGCGAATGCATGTGTGCACGAGTAAGTGTATATGTGAATGCGCACGACTGCATGGGTATATGCAAGTATGCATGTGTGAGTGTGTTCAGTAGTACATATATGCATGAGCATGTGTGTGAATGCATGAGTGCGTAGAGGGTCACAGTTCTCAACTGTACATTTTCTAGCAGAATATCTAGGTTTTTACCTCATATTTTTGGTCTGTTCCTCATAAAATTTGTGGTTTGCTGGCAGATCACTATGGACTGAAGACACTAAATAATGACATACATTTGAGTTTCAGACTTAATATTTTTCAGGATTTTTTTTTCCTGTACATTTAAATCAGCTCAGACTGCAAGAATGAGGTCATGAAATGAGAATATCATTTTAAGAGCAGCTTTGTGCTCTCTGACACAGATGGACTTTAACCACATGGCTCTGAGGTAGAGGATATCAGAGTCCACATCATTTGAGAATTTGCTGTCCCAAAACATCTTGAGTAATTTACTGAAACTGTTAAGGATACTGTGGAAAGTAAAACACTGTAACTTGGATGCTTTCCCTCCCCCACCCTATAAACGAGTAGTAGAATCTGTGGTTGGGAAGCAGTCCTGAGGTAGAGGCCAGAAGTACATTTTCTATTATTATTATTATTATTATTATTATTATGTGTTAACCAAGTTAAACTCTGTCTGCAAATCTGGTGCTGTTTTTAGTTGTGATACAGGAGCAATGTGTTCTAAGTGAATGGCTCAGAGTCATATATTAGGCAAATGATAGTTGAGAGATTCAAACCCATCATTATTGGCAGGGGGGGGGGTGGCTTTACCATTCTGAAAAATATCATTACTCTCTCTCACTATTTTTTTTTTGTTATGACTGCTGCATAATATCACTGAGTTTTAGCAGATTGGCTCTGTCTGACGAGTTTTATTTTATAATGTGATAATGATTAAACGCATTTCAGTTTCTATATAAAATGTACATATTTGTTAAGTCTTTCTTTAACTCAGCTACCTGGTGCTCTTGATAGACATACATTTGTATCTAACATACACATTATATACTTGCTTTGTTTTTATCTTTGTAAAATCTATCACCACTCTTTATATGTGGAGTTTATACTTGCAACTGTTGCTATCTTTGTATGAAAATCTGCACCAATATTTATTTGTGATTGTCTTTCTTCTCTCTGGTTGTGCCTGTAAATGGCTGCATTTGCTCAATGCACCACCAAAATAAACAAATGTAAATAAATAAAATAAAATAAATAACTCTCAACTGTACCTCATTATGAGGAATGTTCCTCATTTTGAGTCTTAAAAGTACTAAGTTCCACACTGTACCACTTTGAAAAGGTTTGGCACACGTTCATTGCTAAGAATTTTTTTTAACAAATATTCCCATAAAATAATAGTACTGAATCATATTAATCCATAAAAAGAACTCTGTTAATAATTATGCTCTTAGCTTCCTAGTTGAAGTTGTTAGCAAATGTTCCACAGAGTGCCCATTTGTTTCACATTGTGAGAGGTAGGGTATATTTTGGAGATGGAAGTTTGAGAACAATCACTTCCATTTATAGCTGCCTTCTGGCTCACATCTATTCTATATTCATTTGCTCGATGTAGTAGAAGCTGGTACTGATTTAACATTCTGTAGCAGTAAGCAACATCAAGCAATACATTTTCAATAAAACATAGGTTATTTACAGTGTAATAATGAAAACTGTTTCTTTGTTTGTTAATTCAGGCTACTATTTCAGAATTTTAATTTCAGTATCTTTTCTTTGTCAGTCCTAGCTATGTACTGATAGGGAAGGGAAAACTTTTCTATACACCTCATGAGAAAAAGGAATTTGTCTGACAGCTGCCCTGAGATAAGATCAGGGGATAGAGTATATTTGTTTATAATACAATCTGCACCCTACTTAGAGACTGGGGTTCTGTGGATGAGAACTATCCTGAAGCAAGGTCAGGGGATAAGGTACATTTCCCAAGTGCTGAAACCTCCAGCTCATGAGGGCAGTAAGACTCTGCAGCAAGGCACTGTGAGCCAATCACAGAAACAGAAGAGGCGCCATAGTATTGTGTACCGTAGTCACTGAGAACTCTTCATTGTTACTACACATTGCTTCTGCTGTACTGAAAAAAAAAACAGAATCTACACCATACCATGGTAGCATGATGGTGACTCATGAAAGGCCAGAAATGCACCTTTTTCATACAGACTTGCACACAGCAGCGGCATCTCTGCTTTGAATGGATATCTGCTACATCTAAGTCACTACGGAGTGTACCTCAAATGTACTCAGCTGTGACACTACATGTGAACATTCTGAAATGTAATCTATATTAAATCTTGGGTGGGCTTTACGAAGCACTTATGCTCAATGTAAGTTACTGCAATGTAATACATAATTACAAAGCAGCACTCAGAATAGCTCACTAGTTTAAGTGGTTTGTCCATCCCATGCCTTAGCAGAACTCTACTTTTCCATTTCAGGTGCATTCAGGTAACTATTCCCTCTTAATCTTTCAAAGATTTTTGGTAATCAAGGTATAAACACATCCAACAGGGTGTACTCTGACATCACACATGTCAGATAGATTCTTACAAGTAATGTCAAGTGGCTGGAAATCTAACTGCACTAAATTTAGCAAATTTACAAGGAAAACAATTGCTTGAAGGCAACCCAATGACACACACACACACACACACACACACACACACACACACACACACACACACACACACACACACACACACACACACACACACACACACACCAACATATGGCCCACAAGTAAAACAAAAACTAAGAAATCCAATAAATAAGAAATGACAGGACTGAACTTCCTGAAGAGATTATCTTTCTGGGGTAGGGTATTGTCTCATTTTAGCAGCTTTCTAGGTTAAGGCATCATCATCATCATCATCATCATCATCAGCCCCCTTTTTCCCCATTTTTTCTACATGGGGTCGGGGTATCATGTTAACTGTTGCCAACTCTCTCAATTCCGTACACTCCTGCCTTCTTCAACACTCATGCCTGACTGTCACAGATCTTCTTTCACACAATACATCCATCTCTTTGCTGGACGTCCTCGCTTCCTCTTACCTTCTTCCTGTCTGTTCCAAATATTCCTCACCAGATTGTCTTCTGCTTTTCTACACCTGTGCCCAAACCACCGTAATCCGTTCTCTTTGATCTTTTTTACAACTGGAGCTACTTTGGCTTCTCCTCTTACATCCTCATTTCTTTGTTTGTCCCACAGTGTGCATCCTACCACCTTTCTTAGGCACTTCATTTCCATCACCTCTAGCGTCTTCAACTGTTCTGCCTTTACTGCCCAGGTTTCTGTACCATACAGTAGTACTGGCCACACCACTGTCTTATACACCTTATTTTTCAGCTTCTTTAGCATTCTTCTGTCATAGACTACACCTGATACTCTATACCAGTTGGCTGCAGACCCTCTGATTCTAGCTCTGACCTCTTCATTCAGACTACCTGTCTCCTTAACCAGCCCTTCCAGATACATGAAGCTGTTTACCTGTTCCACTATCTTCCCTTCTATCTCTATTCTCAGCTTCTTCTGTTTTACCCAGTTTGCTGCCATTACCACCATCTTATGTGCTTTCAGATTTGCATTCCTTTCTCCTATCCATTGCTGACGTTCTAGCTCAGAGTCTGCCTGTACTGCCACATCATCTGCATACAGCAGCTTTGCTGATCTGTCCCCTCCAACCTGTTTGCTAATGTAGTCTATCACAAGTATGAACAGCAGTGGGCTCAGAGCTGAACCCTGGTGTACACCCACTCCCACTGGGAACCCCTATGTGAGGCCGAACACTGTTCGTACTTGAGTCACTGGGTCCTTGTACATAGCCTGTACTAATTCTACCAATGTTTCTGGGACTTCAAACCACCACAGTACTGCCCAGATCAGCTTTCTTGGGAACTTGTCATATGCTTTCTCCAAGTCTAGGAATGTCCAGTTGGACTCTCTCCTCGTCTCTAGCTTCTTATCAAGTATCTGTCTCAATGTAAACATCGGGTCAATTGTGTTGTATCCTGATCTGAATCCAAACTGCTCATCTCCCATCTTACATTTTACTACTCTGCGTATCCATTTATCAATCACCCTCTCCAGAACTTTCACGTAATGTGGTAGGAGTTTGATGCCTCTGTACTGCCCAGAGTTGTGGATATCCCCTTTGTTCTTGTGCACTGGTATGAGTATGCTTATTCTCCAGTCGTACCCTCAGGAGCCATTTCTCCCCCATCTCACCAAGCATCTTTATCATATCTGCTGTGACCTCATCTGAGCCTGCTGCTTTCCCTGACTTCATCTTCCTTAGTGCTGTTCTTACTTTTTCTAAGGTGGGCTCCTCTTCTTCTCTCATCGTAGGCTGTTTCTGGGGCAGTACAGCTTATGTGAGGTTTTCTTCATTCAGAAGCTGATGGAAATACTCCTTCCATCTGCCTTTGCTGTCCTGTGGACTAGTGTGCAGGTTGTTGCTGGCATCCCTTATGAAGGGTGTCTGACTATCTTCTTTATCTTTCTGTCTTTGCCTTGCAACCTGATATAGTTTCTTTTTGCCCCTTACTGAGGCACTTTCTAGAAGTTGGTAGAGTGCCTCTGATGCCCTATTCTTTGCTATTGCATATCTTTTCTCATTTAATGTCAGAACTGTCCAAATTTTGGGACCACGTCTGCCTCTCAGATGTTACCACAACTGGATAAGATATTTCTAGGAATGATGGATCACAGTAATCTATTGGGGTTAGCAATGTCCTCTGCAGCTGTTGGGATCCCCTTAGTGGACAAGGGAAAGCTACTTTTGTTGGTGTTGCTAGAATGGGAAAGGATGGTCCCCCTGCTTAACCAGAATGTTGTGCCCATCCATGAGGAAGCTATTGCTGCCATTAAAATGTGTTTGTCTTAATTTTCCTGTCAAAAAGAAACAGAAAACTAAACTTATAGCTTCTCCTGCTTCAGTTTCATTGGACAGGAGTAGTTTAAGTCTGGCTCAGGGTCTTGTACAGTCTATTGATTTCTTATTAGGTGGTTTCTTGTAAGAGAATAATGGATTCCTCTTTCCCTGAAGAAAGTCAAGAAATTAAAGCTGGATAGGAACGTGATGGAACAGATATTTTTTTCCCCTCAGAATTCTGACTCAGACTCAGCGGATAGCATGTTACCTGAATCTGCTTGTCAATGACTTTCTTTATCCTAGACTATTTCCAGACTGTGCATGTGTATTCAGTGGGTGAACACTGAAGTTTCACAGTCCTCCAGAAACACCATCAGCTGTTACAGAAGGAAGTTCCAGAACCTTCTCCTATTTCCCCAGTTCTGTCAGCTCTGGAGGAAGTGTGCGTCACTGACTGCATTTTTCCTGGTACCCAGTCTGTTGTCATTAAAAAGGCAAATAGAATATATAAAGTTACTCAGTTCTACAAGTTTTTATACACTCTCCCCAAACATGACCCAGCAGCTATAGCTTTAGTTAATCCAGCTGCTGCCAAACATTGTAACTCAAATCCTTCCCCTTCTGCCAAGGACGATAAAACAATTTTTATGTTTGGGGGAAAAGTGTTTGCTTCTGCAACTTTAATTTTTAGAATTTTGAATTGTCAGGCTTATATTATAAAGTTTATTCTGACTAATTGTGAAAAATATGAGGTATGTTTTACTTGCAGTTCCTTCCTGTGAGGTAAAATCTGCTTTGTGTGATTCGGTTTCTTTTATTTTTCAGGTTACTACTCATTTAAAGTGTGTTTATGACCGTAAATACTACATCCAGTGACGTTGCCACTGGTACTGTGTTGAGAAGGTTATGCCTGGCTTCATTCTGAGAACCTCCTAACGGATGTAAAATGAGCTTTTATATTCATTTTTGGATAATTTGGTCCCACTGCTTCAACGTTTAACAAAATATGATGAGAGGATTAAGCTGATACAGGGAATCTTTCAGATTTTTGCATCCCTCCTTCTCTAAAATGTTCAAGGTTTGTTTTTCCCTTGTCAAACTGTGGCAAGAAACAGTCAGTCTTAGCAATATGCTGGTGAGCAGACATTAAAAAAACAATGGTGTAGAGGTTCTTTAAAAGAAAGCAGGAACTCCCCCAGAACAAAAGACAGCTAAATAAGTCAGAAGGACTATGTAAAGGCCTTGTCATCCCTCCCACCCTGGCAGTCTGTTGTCCCTTCCAGAAGTGGGAAGTGGTCCCTCCTTATTATTCCACATCCACCAGACCAAACCCTTCTGTTCCCTCCTGTCCTACAGCACATGCTCTATCAGGGGGATAATAGAAATTGTTCTTCTTTCTCAGTGGGGAAGACGTTTTTATTTAAGAATGTTTCTGATGCCAAAGAAAGAAAATACCCTTTTTCTTAAACCAGTTTGTGATAGCCCCTAAATTCAGTATGGTTTTACAACACAATATCCAATCCCTTTCTTCCCCATTTGAGATTTTTGGTAACCTTAGATTTAAAAGATGTTTATCATCACATTCCTATCCTTCAAGGCTTCATATTTTTCTTAAATTTTATGTGCTTGGATCACATTATGCATTCTCTGCCTTGCCCTTTGGGCCATCCACTGCCCCAAGAGTGTTCACAAAGTGTCTAACTCCAGTTACAGCACATTGCAGACTGCAGGATATCCACTTTTTTTTCCCCAAACTTAGATGACTTACTTGTCTATGCAGACTCTTTTTTTTCAAAGTGTCAGGAATCTTTGTCTTTGGTGAGAGATCTCCTATGCAGGCTGGGATTCCAAGTGAACCTCAGTGGAAAAGCTTTTCTTCAAAGAAAAAAAACATAGATCTATATTTACATTTATTCCAGGTTTTCCCCCCAGATCCCTCTGGGTGTTGCACATACAGCCACTACGGACCAGGGGTTAGCAATGTTTTCTGTGGCTGTTAGGGTCCCCTTAATGGGCAAGGGAGGAATACCTGAAACTCAAATGTCTTATTTTCTGATTTCAGTCCTCAATGGTTTGCCAGTGGTTTACTAGAAAAAGAAAATTTTATAAGGAACATGCCAAAAATATTAAGGGAAAATGTGGACATTTGAGAGGTATGGCCTTTTCAGTCCCAGCACCAACATCCATTAACTTTTCAGATTCTAGTTCTGGGATGTGTGATAAGAGAAATAAGTTGGTGGAGACATTAAATACCTTTAATCCAGGTCTCTCCCTCTCCCCTCCTGCTCCAAAATAGTCAGTCGTCACAGACACCCTGGACTTCCTTGGGTATCAGTGTTAAGAGGGATACAATTGAAAAGTATCTGGGCAACAATGTCAGATGCAATAATATGAATGAAAAACAGTTGCTTGCCCTTATCAAGGCACTCAACTCTCTTAATCACCTTTGGTCACCAGGACCACTTCAAGTTGCTACGGACAATACCACAGTGCTGTAGTACTTAAACAGTCAAGGGAGAACCAGGGCTTACCCCTATGCAGATTAGCCATATTATCACAGGATATATCCCATGTTACAAAAGACATGCATCTACAGCATTTCTCCCTGGGCCTCTGCTGAAAATTGGCTTTGTTCCAAGTCAGATTTCCCAGTTAACAAATGTTAAATAAATAAATAAATAAATATAGCAGAATCACACTCTCCTTCCTAGATTCTATCAGAACAAAACTGTGTGGCAGACAAACTGGGCAGAACAAAAGCAGTCCCTCATGAATGGAAACTATATCAGGGGGTCTTACAAGATCTGATCCATCTGTGGGGAGTTTCTCAAGTAGGCCTTTTGTCTTCTCAATGAACAATCAGTTGGCAAAATTCTGCTCCAGGACTTCATGTAAGAAGGCCTCAAAAATTGGTGACGGCGCAGTGGTGCAGCGGTAGCGTTGTAGCCTCACAGCAAGAGGTTATCTGGTTCGATTCTCGGCTGGGGTTCCTTCTGTGTGGAGTCTGCATGTCCTCCCTGCTTTCATGTGGGTTTCCTCCAGGTGCTCTGGTTTCCTCCAACGTTACAAAGACATGCACCTGAAGCATTTCTCCCCAGGCCTCTGCTGAAAATGGGCTTCGTTCCAAGTCAGACTTTTCCGGTTAACAAATGTTAAATACATAAAATAAATTTATGCCTTTTCCTTTCCTTCGACATGAATATTCCTGTATCCTTTTCCAACCTTTCCACTGATATTCAAGGTAATTCTGTAGATTCAGAAGGAATCACCCAAGATTACTGTGGTGACTCCCTTCAGGCCCAGGCAACAGTGGTTCTCCCTTCTTTTGGCATTGGCCAGGGGCAATTACCACAAGTTTCCTCATAGACTGGATCTAGTCATGGAAGAAGAGAGATACAAGAGGTAATTGGCAACCTTTATTTAGGAGTGTAATGAGTTGGCAAACTTTAAAAATTCCCTGCAGTCTACTTTATCAGAAATACTGGATGAGCAAATTCGTGTAACTAAGGAAATTATTATTTTTTTTAGCTGAAATACAGAATTGGAATTTTCTAGACGTAGTAAGACCTTGCCAAGTTTAATTCTGGTAGCTGCCTAAAAGCAATTATTAGAAAAATGGAAATCAAAGTCTAAACCAACTGTACTAGAAGAAGTGAATATAGTAACATAAATAACACAACTGGAAGTGGTATCTTTAGAAAATTGTAGGAGCAAATTACATAGAAAAAATGGGAATTGTGGGAACAATACATGCAGAATGATGTTTTATAGGAGGAGTGAGGATTATAAGGCAGGAATTGAATGAGTCTTGTAACATTTGACTGACAATGACTGGATAGATTATGAGTGATGCACAATGCTTGCAACTAAAAATATGTCAATATGGTTTGTTTTCATTTGTTTAAATATATGATTGTTGATGTCATATGTGATAATTTAATAAAAAAAAAGAACAGATATTGTATATATCCCAACCCCGCAAACAACTTTAACTGACTACGTGGATGATAGGGTTTAGGCACCTGTTTACTGAGTATGTGCAGGAGGTACTAATGGGGGAAAGAAAGCCCTCTACTAGAAAATCATACAGTACAAAATGGAAAATGGTTTCTAGTTGGTGCCAAAAACATAACTAGAACCCATTCAAAGTAGTGTTTCTCTTGTTTTACAAAATTTGGGAAAGGTACTTTCCTATCGCCTGTTTTACTCTTCTATCAAGGGTTCATTTATTTTCCAATTCAGCATGTCTGCCCATGGATCCCCCTCTTTCAAGGCATTCCAATGTCAAAATGTTTTTGAATAGGGTTTTGCATAGGAGACCTCCAAAAACAGCAGTGGCACCTCCTTGGGACATTCATTTTGTATTAGAGAATCCAACACATGCTCCATTTGAACCAGCTCATCTGGCTGGCTTAAGGTACTTAACATGGGAAACAGTTGTACTGCTTGCTCTGACCTCTGCAAGAAGAGCATCTGAGTTGTTGTAAGCTCTTATGGTGGGTAAACCTTATTTCATTTTTCACACGACATGGTTTAATTGAGAACTAAGCCTTCTTTTATGCTTAAAGTGGTATTCAAATTTACTTAATGCCAAACTATCCAGATGCATGTGTTCTTTCCTGAACGTCAAAATAAAAGAGAAAGGATACTTCGTACCTTGGATGTCCACAGACAGTTCAGGTACTATCTTGACATTACAAAATCTTTCAGAACTTCTGATCAGTTGTTTATTACTTATGAATGTAAGGAGGAAGGGCATCCTATGTTAAAGTAGACTCTTTCCAAATAGCTGTCTCAGGCTATTACCTTTTTGTTATTTCCACAGCAACAAAGCTATTCCAGGCAGGGTCAAGCCATATTCTACCATGCCTTGGTTTCATCTATGGCTTTTTGGGAAGGGTTTAATTATAGAAGTATTCCAGAAACAGCAACTTTGTCATCTGTACATACTTTTACAAAGCACAACAAGCCAGATTCCTTCTCCATGTCTAGGTCAAGTTTTGCTAGGACAATTTTCCAGGACTTCCTGGACCCTATTTCCACCTCCCAGCTGTTCTAAGCTGTGAGAGTCCACCCATAGAGCTTAGGCTACTGCAGTAATGGTCAATATGAAGAACATAGTGCAGTCATGTGAATAAATTTACCATAGCAGTAGATCTTCAGATGATCACTGCTGCAGTAGCGCTCCCGGCCTGCATCCACCTTTTTTTGGTGTGTTTTTTATGCCAGTGTATGGGCATTTTTTATTATTATTTTTTTTTTTGTTATTCCTAGTAATGTCTTCTTAGGACTAAGCCTCCATCTCTCATTTGGTATGAAAGCTCTGATGGTCTTGGCACCCAAACCTGTCTTTTTAACTAGTTCAGCTCAAGCTAATGGTATTGGTGCCTGGAAAGTACCCTAAAGCTCTGCAGGATATAACACAGATATATTAGGGTACTGCAGCAGGGATTATTTGAACATCTACTATTATAGTAAGTTTACCTAAACAACTATACTTTTCGACAACCCAAAATGTATACATGTAAATCTGTATTTTATTTCAATATTATTTTATACAGTTGAAGTACTAGTTAGACTGAAAGCTCATAATGCAGATTTATGTAGCAAAGTCTGTGGCTGTGCCTCTGTGTGTGTTCTTTTAATGAAACTCAGAAACCAGCATTTATTGTCTCCAACATTCTAGGACATACCATAAGAAGCAGAAGCAGGGACTCTGGTTTTAGTCTTATTTCTGACTACAGTGTTGATAACTCACTGTAGAGTTATATTCTGAATTTGGAAATAGCCAACCTATCTTCACTATATCCACTTTCACAATATAAAGTGTACACTAAGCTGTCTGGACAATGGCCAGAAACAGACAGAAGCCGTAATGCCCGTGCCATATAGCAATTACAATTTCAGGTCATCCCTATGTAGTTTAAGCATTGGAATGCCCAAATACCACAAAGAAGACAGTGTTTAATGTTATCTGTTAAAACTTGTGTCCTCCCTTCATTTACTCATTCAGGTTTTAGCACACAAGCCATCTTTGTGAATAGTATACTCAAAGGCCATGCATTCAGGTGGTGGTACATGTCCCATTCACACCTGGAATGGGGTGATGAAAGGTATAGCTTCATTTATTATTCTAAAATGAAACTTAAGTGGAATTTTTCTTAATGCAACTATAGTTATCCATATATGCAGCTATTCAACATGTATCAAGCATGTGCATCTTTTATCATAGTTAACAGCAGAAAAAAGTAAAAATGCCCTTTTCAAGTTACTACATGCCCCTCTGGACCTCCACCCCCCCAGCCTTCAGCATCTTCTGACACCTCTACCTGCAATGTATATTTTAAGCTGGCCATACACCCAATTACTGTATAATGCAAACTGGTTACCTGTATTGGGGAAAGCTACCCTATTGCTCATTACCCTTGCAACCTGATTTGTTAGGTCTTTGAACCTGCCCACCTACCTGGTAAACAAATGTGTGTGTGTGTGTGTGTGTATATATATATATATATATATATATATATATATATATATGTGTATACATGTATATATATATATATATACATAACCACACATCACACAACACACACCCACGCCACACGACAACGAAATAACCGAACACGACACCACATAACAATAATACATACATACACGACACCTAAACCCACACACACAAAACACACCACCAACAACACACACCAAACCACCCATACCACACACACACCACACACACACAACAAAACAAAACACAACACACACACAAACCACACACACAACAAACCCACACACAAACCCCACACGGCCACACTAAACCTTACACATTCACAACTGCTACCTAACCCACTCCCTAAACTTAACTCCACCTCTAACTCAAAGTCTATCCCCTATCCCCTAACACACTAACCCCTCCAGCTCCCCTAACTCTAAAACCTCTAACTCCTAACCCTAAGTCATCCCCTACTACTAACTTACTCAACCCCCTCCCTAACCTCCTAACACTTAACCCCCCCCCCCCTCCTCCAACCATCCCTAACCCACACTTATCTGAACCGGTAAATAATCACTGTACACTACCACACCTCACTCCAGCTTTTCCCCATGCCACACATCCTCCATCCTCGGTGCATGGTCGGTGTCGGTTGTCGTGTCGGTCTTCTGGTGTGTCGATTGCACTCTGTCATTCACTCTTCGCGGTCTTCTTTCTGTTCTCTCTTCTTTTATTTGGTTCGGGTGTTCTCTGTTCTCGCTAGTCGACTAAGTCAGGTAGATACTAATATATACATATATATATATATATATTATATATATATATATATATATATATATATATATATATATACACATATATATATATCTATATATATATATATATATATATATATATATATATATATATATATATATATATATATATATATATATATATATATATATATATATATATACACATATATATATATATATATATATATATATATATACACATATATATATATATATATATATATATATATATATATATATATATATATACATGGGTCCACTACTAAATTTCAAAATATCACAACCCCGAGATTCATAAAATCGAAGCCATAATCTTGAGGTTGTAAAATCTCGAAATTAAGAAATAAAAAAAAGAGATGTAAAACCATGTTTTTGCAGCTCCCACACTCCACTTAAATATACTAATGCCGAGATCACGCTACAGTGAAAAGAAGAGTAATGTTCCTGTTCCGTGCTGTATAGCGATGTCTGACTGTTCTCTTCACTGTAGTGCAATCTCTGAGTTACTATATTTAAGTTGTAGGGGGTGTGGAGGGTGCAGGGGGCATGCCCCCCTGCAAAAACATGTTTTTACTTTTCTTCTTTTTTTTTTTTGTTCATTTCTTAATTTAGAGATTTCACAACCTCGAGATTCTGGCTTCGATCTTATGAGTCTCAGGATTGTGGTATTTCAAAATTAAAACTGCATTTTTATAATGTCTCTGTTCCAGAAGCAAATGTACTCAAACTTTAAAGGAAAAGGTGGAGGAATGAAGAGAATATTGTAAATAGGCCATAGCAGTATCCAGAAAAAAACTGTACAAGACTAATGGAAAACTCCAGCCAGATGTCATTTTTTAAACTGTAATCCAAAACTAAAGGTGCCACATACAGAATAAGTAACATCATTTAATAAGTGTTCAGTTCATTTTGTATTGAACTTATTTTGGTTTCTCTCCATTTGAGATCTCACATTTTTCTTTCTGATGTTTGTCTTGCCATCTGTTTCATCATGAAGGCTAGGACGGGCACAATAATTAGGTTAGGCCATCTTCAAAGCCATTTAAAACAATGACTCAAATATGGGTATCTAAATGTGTTTCTCAAAACAGACTGCCAGCATCACAAATCATTTGAACAATGTAGCCAGGAGCTACAGTCCTGAGTCTGTCAGTGAGTTGGGGGAAGGATGAATGTTCTGTAGTCCTATCTCGCCTTCATTCTTACACTTGGGTTCGGAGTCGAACCTCGGCTCTAACTCGGCAATTCTTTAGCTCAAAATCTTCTGGTTGGCTCGTGGCTAGAAGGTATCTCATAATGCACCACTAGTGTATCCCAGATATCCTTTGCCGCTCGTTGAGCTCAGACGTGCATTTTCTTGGCCGTGGCTAAGTGAAAATTTTTTTCTACTTGTTTTCTAGTTATTGCTTACTAGAGTAACTGTATTCATTGCATTAGTGATCTTCATATCCTGTGTCTGTTTTAGACAATTTGTTGGCATTGTTTGCTCTGTTTGTGCTGTTTTGTGCTTTTGTTGACTGGCTGTCCTACCGTTGGCCTTTGTTGTATCCTTGCATCGCTTTGTCTCTTTTTGCTGTGCTAATTGCTTATTTTTTGTTTCTCTTTCACCAAAGGCTAGGCTCGTTTAAGTTAGAGGACACAGTCCTCGGTTTCGGTTCTGTTTGTGTCTTCTTCCAGGGCTAGGCCTGTTTAAGTCAGAGGACCTAGTCCTCTGTCCGTTACTTCCTTCCTCTCTAGGGCTAGGCCTGTTTAAGTTAAAGGACCTAGTCCTCTGTCTGTCTGTCTGTCTGTCTTTGTTGTTTCCACAGGACTAACCATTTAGTCAGAGGTAGTCCTTGTTTACTCATTACCTGGTTTCTGGCTTTGGTGTTTGATCATTGTGCAAAAATGGCTAAGGATACTAAGGACCACAAGCCTTCTGGCTTTAGAAATGTACTAAGTGTGCTCAGAAAATGTCTTTGACAGATGGGCACAATCTTTGTTTCTACTGCTTAGGTGCTATTCACCTTCAAGAGTCTTGCTCATTTTGTCATGTCTTTAGTCCCCGTGTTCTTCAAGAGAAAGAACAAACTAATTTTGAAAGGCCTGTTGAAGCATTCTTTTGAGGATGAGTTGGCTTCTTTGTCCTCCAGTTCTAAGTCACCATCTTTCAAGAGAGACAAAGACAAATCCACAAAAAGGCAGTCTCCCACTCATTCGGTGTCGTCAGAGCCGCCAGACAAAATTGCCAAACTGACTACATCCTCATCGGCTCCACTGGTCTCAGTGCCGACAGAGGTTTCTAATGTGGAACAATCAGTTTTGGCTCCAGGAGCTTCGGAGCCGATAACGGAGTCTGTGTCTTGGAGCTGGTCAGCTGAACTCCACCTGGTCTCTCCGACTCTTTGATCGCCTATTTTTCCGTGATCTAGGTCCCCCACTCTATCCTCCAGGTCCTCTATGAGCCTTTCTGATGAGGACATTGAGAGAGTGGTACGCAGACTATTCCAGACTTCGGCGCTGGCAAATTTAGTTTTGGCTCCACCCCAGTCGTCTCCAAAGCCTAATGTGTCCATACACCCTGTCGATGTTCCTCCTCCGAGCCACTCTGGTGCTTTGGAGACAGAGATGTTGGTACCACTTGTCGTGGAAAGGTCGGTTCCAGCTACCACAGTTGGTCTCTCGTTTCTGATATCCGCTCCAACCCCTTCGGTGCTGTCCATGGGGTCTAGGGTCTTAAGCTCTCCGGTCAGGCCAGAGGGGAACGCTTGGACCTGAACGTCTTCGGTTCTGAGCCTACCTCTCGGTGCTTTGGCTCGGCTAAGTCTGGACCCCACATCTGCCGTGGAGCCTATCTCCTTGCCACCGAGGACTGCCTCTGCACCTTTGGAGTGGGGGGCATTCTCGTAGCCAGGAGGATCGGCTTTCAAGCTGATGAGGAGTGTTCTGTCTAAGTCTTCAGTTCCAACCACAGGTACCGACACTCTTCCCCCTAAAGCGCCAACTTCAGTCTCAGCGCCTTCTCTCATCCAACACAGCAGAGACTCGCAGCCTCAGGAAACCTCCATGAGTGGTCCCCAGTCTTCCGCGGTCTCCCCAGAATATCTTTCTAAGGAGCCTCCTTGGAAGAAAACGTGTAAGAGGAAACATGCTAACTCCCCTGATGAGTCAATTACATCAGACAATGACCTCCAGGAGTCAGAAGGGTCTCCCAAGTCATCCTCTGATATCTCCTTTACAGATATCCCTGAGATCCTGAAACAGAGAGGTGGCCCACCACCTCCCCTTCTGATAAGTAGTCAGTGTACCTGAAGGCTTTCAGGTCTCAACACTCCATCTTTTGACAAGCTACTGGATCTAGTGAGTCGAAAGGTGTGGGAATCTCCCGATACTGTGGAACCAGTTCCTAGAAGACCCAATACATTTTTGTCAGCACCTCAGGACAAAGATTTTCTCACTAAAGGCGTGCCAGTAGATGCCATGGTAGTGTCAGCAGCCACCAAAAAGGAACTTGCTGAAACATCCTCCACTGTCCATCCACTGAACAAGGAGTCTTGAATGATGGATAGGTATGGGAAGCATATCTCTTCTTCAGTGGCTTTTACACTTAGATCGCTGAACTACCTGTCTCACTTCACTAGGCTCCAGAGAGATCTCCTAAAAGAAGTGGGAGAGACTCTACAAGGTAATGTATCTGAAGCAGTGTCTGAGAAGTTTAATGCACAGATGTCCACCTTAAATTCTATAGTCAACTCCTCCATGCAGCTAATATCTTATGCAGCAGAGGGAGCGAGTAGGGCAGCGGGTTCAGGAGTTTCTCTTAGAAGACACTCCTGGAAGTGCTTGTGTAACTTTGCAGAGGCCTTTAAATCTACATTTACCAACGTTCCCTTTGATGGATCCTCGTTGTTTGGAACCAAGGTAAAGGACGCAATCACCAGGTGTGAACAGGAAGGGAAAACACTGTCTGCCATGGGAGTCCATTTTTCTGTTCCTTCTAGACCCTATCCCAAAGGGCAGAAGGGTGATAAAATGTGGTTTAAGAAGTCACAGAGGTTTTTCCAGGACACACGGGGTGATTCCGTCTCCAGAGGCAGAGGAGGAGGAAATAATGGTAGATACTGCCCTAGAGGCAGAGGAGGCCTGCAGAACCAGAGAGACCATGATTCCTTTCATAGTCATCCCTATCAGCGCTCCTGAAAGGAGGCCCAACTGTACGTCTCTGAAGCCAGTCGGGGGACGTATATCTTTATACCCAGAAGCCAGGGGCGATATCACTCAAGAGAAGTGGGTATTAAGGATAATTACCAGAGGTTACCATATTCCCTTCTCTTTTCCCCCTCCCTGGATCAGACGAATCCCAGATGTTCCATACAATCACAGGGATTCAGCAACTCTAGAAATCCAAAAGTTGCTCGTAAAGAGAGTCATCCAACCCATCCCCGCAGACCAAGTATGATTAGGGACTTACTCCAGATTCTTTCTGGTGCCAAAAAGAACAGGGGACTTGAGACCCATTTTGGATCTCAGAAAATTGAATGAATCTGTACAGAAGTCCAAATTCCGAATGGTTACTTTACAGTCAATACTCCCGTTGTTAGGGAAAGACATTTTGATGTGCTCCATAGATCTCCAAGATGTGTACTACCACATCAAAATGGACAGAGCATCAAGGAGTCACTTACGCTTCCAGCTGGGGGCCAGTCACTATCAGTTTCACACCCTGCCCTTTGGTCTCACCACAGCCCCCAGGGTGTTCACCAAATGCATGGCAGTGGTAACGGCTCACTTGAGACACCTTGGTTTCCAAGTGTTTCCATACCTGGATGACTGGCTCCTTACTGCCACCACCAGGCATCTACTATTACAGGCCAGGGACGCCACCATTTCAACTTGCCTGAAGCTAGGGATTACAATAAACTGGCAAAAACCTGCATTATCGCCCTCTCAGCATGTGAATATTATTAGCGTCAAAATAAATACTGTCACAATGAGGGCTTACCTCCCTGTAGAGAGAATTCAGAATCTCAGGAAACAAATTTTGAGTCTACTTTCTCAGAGGAAGGCAACAGCAAAGACGGTGCTCAAATTGTTAGGGATGATGGACTCTACAATAACATTAGTCCTATTAGGCAGACTGCACATGAGGGTTCTGCAGTGATTACTTTTTGCCCAATGGTCACTGCAGCAGCTTCCTCTTTCTCACCCCATCCTGATAACAGAATCGTGCAAACAGGATCTTCGCTGGTGGAACCAGTCCAGCCGTCTGACCACAGGCAGACCATTTGTTCCATCTTCCCCTATCGCCACCGTAACCACGGATGCCGCTCAGATAAGGTGGGGGGGGGGCATTATCTAGGGAGAACAGTCCAAGGCACATGGCATGAACACGAGAATCATTTGCATATCAATGTCTTGGAGATGAGAGCAGTGCTTCTGGCACTGCAAGCACTTCACAGCTTTCTCCCTCTAGGGACAATTGCTATCCACTCAGACAGTATGTCGGTAGTATAGTACATAAACAAACAAGGAGGGACCAAATCTTACCCCCTTTGCATTGAGGCCCTTCGAATGTGGGTGTGGGCAGTGTTTTCCCAATGTTTTATGGTCGCAATGCACATTCCGGGGAAAATCATCGTGACAGCTGACAGGTTCAGCAGGGCTATTCTGATGCCTCACGAGTGGTCTCTGAACACACACATTGCGGAACAGATTTTTCACAAATGGGGTCAGCCTTGCTGTGATCTTTTTGCCACCCCTCTAAATGCCAAATGCAGCAGCTACTTCACTCTAATTCCCCTGGAGGGGGAGGCACGCAGAGATGCACTCGTTCACGATCGGCCTTCAGGAATTCTCTATGCATTCCTGCCATTTCCCCTGATTTCAAAGGTAATTCAGAAAGCAATATCTTTGGGAAGCAAAATGATCCTCATTGCGCCTTACTGGCCTCAACAGATTTGGTTCCCCTTCCTCAGACCTCATCTAATGGATGAACCGTGGACTCTGGACCCAGTGCCAGATTTACTGACTCACGTGTCAGGGGTTTTCCATGCCTCTCTCCACACCCTCAGTTTGACAGCTTGGCTGCTCCAATTCCATCCTAAGTCAGGCTTCATGACTTTTCCCCTCATGTTGTACATATTTTGACGTCTTCTCACAAACCTTCTACCAGAAAGACTTACTCCAATAAATAGAAAAGGCCCTCCTTTTGGGCCTGTGAGAGAAACCTTGATCCTTATACAGCTCCCATCTCTGCCATTTTGAAGTTCCTTACTCAGTTTTCCCATCAAGGCTCAGCAGCTGCCACTATTAAAGTTCAACTGGCAGCTATTTCTACTTTTCATTTAGCTAATGATCCTAACCTTATGGTGCATAGATTGTGTAGAGCTTTCCTTAAAGGGGCAACTTTATTACAACCTCCAGTCATAGATCCTGTGGCACTCTGGGATTTGAATTTTGTACTTTAAAAACTTACTTTGATCCCTTTTGAACCTTCAGCAACTTGTGACCTGAAGTTCCTATCATGGAAAACTATATTTTTAGTGGCCATTACATCTGCAAGGACGGTCTCAGAACTGCAAGCCCTCTCCATTAAGCCTCCTTATCTGGTGTTTCACAGAGATAGGGTTTCCTTACGGACCAACCCTTAATTTGTTTCTAAGGTTTCTTCTCAAGCCAATATTAATCAATCCATTGAATTACTTGTTTTCTTCCCTAATTTTTCTGATAAGGCAGAGTACAAATTCCACCAGTCTGACGTTCATAGACAATTGCATTTGTATCTCGACAGAACAAAGAATTTCAGAAGGTCAGATCAGTTGTTTATTTCCCTTTAAGATGCAAGAAAGGGCCTTCCAGTCTCCAAAACCACATTGTCTCACTGGATTTCCAGCTGCATTTACGTCCAGTGGCAAGGATCTTCCCTTCAAGGTGAAACCTCACTCTACCAGATCTGTTTCTACTTCGGTAGCCTTTCAAGCAAAGATCCCTCTAGATAACATCTGTGCAGCAGCAACATGGGCTTCACCTCATGCATTCATTACTCACTACAGATTGGACGTGGCTTCCAGGAACAGGTCTTCCTTTGGTTCCACAGTACTCAGGAGCATTTTCCAGTGAGCCACCCAAGATGAAGGTGCTAGGGACACTGTCCCAAGTGTAAGAATGAAGGCGAAATAGGACTACAGAACATAAAGAAGTTATGTCCTTACCATAACATTCGATGTTTGTATTCCATCTCGTCCTTCATTCTTACGAACTCTCCCTCCTGCCCCCTCCTTGAGGACCTCGGGGTAGTGTGACTACTGCCTTATCTCTATATTGAGACCTTTCTACAATGGTTTGTTCTTTGTCTCTGTATATTTACTACTTGCAGCATACAAGATCTGGGATACGTTAGTGGTGCATTGTGGGATACCTTCTAACCATGAGCCAACCAGAAGATTTTAAGCTGAAGAATTGCCGAGTTGGAACCAAGGTTCGATTCCAAACCCAAGTTAAGAATGACGGGCGATTTGGACTACAAACATCGAACGTTATGGTAACTACATAACTTCTTTTTAACATCAAAGGCATTAATTCTAACTAGCATATTAAAATTTAAGTGCAACACAAGTCAGTTCAACCTAAGTAACTTTTAATCACAGGGGTCACATCCAGGTCAGATTTCTCAGACTTGGATACCAAACTATTTTAAAAAAGAGCAACTTTTTAAACTAGCTTTTTCAAGCCTGACATTCAAATGTTCCTTAAAATGCTGTGTCAGAGATGGTCATTAATAAAAATCTGAGGGAAAAAAGCAAAGAAAAAGACAGGCTTGTAATCTGGTAGAGAGATGGAACCACAGTATATGACCATCTCATTGCAGCTCTTTCTCTTTCTCTCTCTCCTTGCAAAATGCCATCAGGTAGGTGAAAGTATTGACTACAAAAAAAAAATTCACACATCATGGCACCCCTCTTTCAGGACATTTTGGATACAACAAATTAGAAAATAGCAATAAACGTTTGCATTCATACAGAAAACATTAGTCATGAAGGAACGTTCAAGATATTCTGGAAAATATTTTTTTTCAGTTTGTGAGCATAGTTATCCTTTAATAAAGGTCTCCTCTATCTTGGAACGGATGCCAATGAACAGGTTCATGTATCCTCTGCTGGTGAACTATCTAAACCATGGTGGGACCAAACTCAAAAGCATTATAAATGGGCTAGTAGGAACAAAAAATCTTTTCAATATAATAATTATTACTTGGGTGTCCTGTGATTATGAACTGGGATGTATAAAGGTTTATTAAACTGATGACCTGAAAGTAATTGATTTTGAATAAGCCAATACTACAGTTTCCCCTTAAAGCAGTGGTGAAATGAATTACTATCCATCCTGGATCTAGAAGAATATGTACCTTTTATATATTCTAGAATTTGATGCTTGTCTGTGAAGGGGAAAGATGATGAACTGGGCATAACTGTGTGTGTGTGTGTGTGTGTGTGTGTGTGTGTGTGTGTGTGTGTGTGTGTGTGTGTGTGTGTGTGTGTGTGTGTGTGTGTGTGTGTGTGTGTGTGTGTGTGTGTGTGTGTGTGTGTGTGTGTGTGTAGTGGTTCTTTTCTATTTTCTTCTCATCTATGTTTTGTGCCTGTAGACTCTGAAATAAAATTTTGGATTATTTGTCCTTTAATAAGACTAGGAAATGATTAAGATTTTATGTAAATTAAACAAATTGTACAGATCTACAGGTTCTTTTGGTGGGTAACCTAATTGCTAAATTGCTTTCTTTTGACATCTTTGAGAAATAAAACAGTTGAAACTTGGATGGATAAATCGAATTTAGAAATAAAAATATCTTTCTTTGCAGCATTTTGTAAAAGCACAAGTGGAAGAAATAGCTTTGAATACATACTATATACTCTTCCTACCTTTGCTCGGCAGTGAGGAAAACTTAAGGGGTAGACTATAGTTTAGATCTGGTACAAAACAGCAGTGCTAACAGAAGACATTCTCAGTGCAGGGCAACGTAAGTAATCCTGACAAGACGAATATATAAAAGAAATACAACTGCTCACATTGCTTTTAGAAGGAATATGAAGAAGAGTTGTGAGTTACTTTAACTTTACATTTTCTTTCCTCTCTTTTTCTCTTATAGACATCAAATAAAACCAAAATGAAAAAGGTGGTACGCAATTTAATAAAGAAAACAACAGTTAAAAAAGAAAAAAGCAAATAAAATGAGAAAGATGAATTTTGAAACTGCTTTAGTCAGGCTCAGTAAAGTAATACTGTTGTTGATTATATTCAGTCATAATAACTAATGAACTGATCAATGTTGGAAATGCAAATGCACATAAATAATTATTGCTGTTTTGGAAACAATAACAGATGACAAATAAAATAAATACAGTCAAAAAGGAAAAAGATGGATATATATGAAGAATACAGCTGTATAATATGCCCCTTTTCCTGGCTAATGGATATAACCAATAGTTCTTTAATATGCAACATGATAGACGAAGCGACCTTCACCTCCTTATATGGAAGAAAAACAACAAACAGTTCGGCTGTGACTCATGACAACAAAGGCCAATGGGTTAGAATGTTGTTTTTCTTAAGGAACACTCTAAAAAAAGATTTTTTTTCAATATCTACTGTAATGATCTTGAATTCAAGGCTACAGAGCTACAAAACAGAAAGGCAGAGTATAATAGTCATACTCACTCTAAATATGGGAAGGATTACAGCAATTTGAAGTTAAGCATGTCTTTTTACAGAAATCCCCACACCAGCTCTCCTAATATGTTGCTGTGCTGCACATGTGAAGCAAATAGAAAATATTGTCCAGATGGGTAAACAGGAGTTAACCAAGACTTAGTTCAAGTTCCAGCTAAAGGAAAAGGTCTTGTGCTATGCAAGGAATGTGCAGCTATTTGACTATGTGGTGAATATCTGTAGTAAATGCAGCTACCATCAAGCTATCTAGGATGTGAGTTCCCCCGTCTGAGGCAAAGCATCTACATGACTGTATCTTCACCTGGAGCTGTCAGCCTTAATAGTAAGGCTGAATTGCTCTTCAAGAAAAATGTAGCTGAGCTGCAACATTCTTCAGCGTTTTGTTGAGTGCTGGCATCCAGAAAGTCTTACTCCAAATAAGCAATGTTCAGTACTGGCAAGGTAAGTAGGCAACTCTGAAAGGAGGTTCTGGGAGCTCAAAAGCATCAAGAAATTCCCTCCTGTTCTTGCTGTGTATCACATCAGTGAGGCCACATCCTCCAATGCTGACAGCACAGGAGGTTCTAGAATTCCATTTCTAACAGCTCATAGTATTTTCTGTGGGACTGAGAAACTTCAGTATTCTCCCACTGAAGACACTGAAACATTCTGGAAATAGCCTCAGAGAAAGAGAATCTTACAGGGAAAATCAGATACCATGTTGACCTCTGAGTCTTAATCAGAAATTTGAGGAGAAACCCTACATAGGTCCCTTCATCTTACTATCCAGATTCAGAATTTTGAATCTCTTCAGGAAAGAGGAATCCTATTTTTTTACCAGATCAACAGCCTGAATTACACCCTGAGCCAGACTGAATAAACTACCCCACTCCATGAAAATTTGAACAGGAGCAGATAGAAATATAATTTTCTGTTTCTTTCTGACAGGAAAATTGTGGCCAACAGGGTTGTTAATGGCAGCAGAAGCTTCACCAGGAACATTCTGACCAAACAGGATAGACACATTTGAAGGTAACTATATTACAGGACAACACATGACACAGCTGACTGTCATATCTCCAAATGCTGTCTTATGTAGTTCACTGTCTGTGGGTACAGAAGAAAATGAATGCTACTTGCTGCAGCCTGGTGATCTGAGGAAGGGGGGGGAGGGCACAGGTATGGTTCATGGCTCTCCACAGTTATGGCAAGGACTCATTCATAAAAATTCATCCAACATCGCCATGACGTAAGTGTCATTACCATACTATGTTAATGAAGAGAACAGTTACAGCTGCAGTCCCTACTTGTGGAAGCTTGGCTGTGTCACTGTGGAGGTGGTGGGGATGGAAGAGGAAGGCTGGGTGTGGCTAGGACAATGTCCTTGTGTGCCCCGAACTATTCACTGGGATGTGCTGCTGCATTCTCTTTTTATCACTGTATTCTGTGTGGTGTCAGTCCAGGGAATACTGATTATGTTATGCTAAAGCAATGCATCATCACCTTATCTTGTATATTGGTTTGTATAATTTCCTAAAGTACATCGACAGTTGTACAACCATATGTTCTTGTCTCTACTCCATAGCATACTCCATGTTTCCCAGATATGTAAACAGGAAATGATGCTGTGGAACCCACTTGCATACTATGTGCACCCCCTTGATTCACTGCAGAAAAGTAACTTCATGAATCACACAGGGCTTTGGTATGTGATTTGGGCCATAAACAGTCCTACCACTGTACAGCTGTGGGCTATGAGTCACTTAAATGAGTACTTGCTAACTTCAACAGCACTATATAAAATGCAAGCTTATTTAGTACTAAAAAGGGTTTCTTCCTCAACCAAATGTTGAGGATCTCACTCAGTGCATATATTCTAATAAAGATCTATTCTAACGCACAATATAGAACAATTATCTCCAATGAATATAAAAGTGAGCTAAATTACCTTACTTTACTAGGGCTCTCCAGCTTTATAAATAGATAAAATATGCCTAATGTCCTTTTATCACTGGGGGTTCCCACTATGTATGAACATATAAAATGGGCTTAGTCTAATTCTGTCCATGATGTATTGGTCCGTTAGAATACTTAAAGGATGCTTGATCTAATTATTTAAAGAGACTGGACCCTTCCTTTTGGATTTGGCTTAAATGTGCACTGACCACTTATTTAAGACTACTTGTTAAAAGGCTTCTGCCCCTGATTAAATCTGAGCAGCCTGCATCCATTTTCTCAATATCCCCACTGCAACAGTCCATCTTTGGGCAGCTTAGTCCCTTGCATGTAAATGAACTATCTATCCCGTGCTTCTCTTACTGCAAGCAAACCACTATTATGCATTTTTTCTTTATATTTTGGAGATAAATCTGAGCTGCACATTAGTACTGGCATAACTTACTACATCTAGCAAATCCTTTTATAGCATCAGGGAGAGAAGGAGTAAAAAGAGCAGAGTGAAATCAGATGGGTCATAAAGGAGGCATCTATATATTTCCTTGAATTCCTAAGGTAACGTTGTTCAGTGTCTGCCATATATTCACTTGGCATCTTCAGGTTTTACTATTTACATAAGTCATGAACATGAAACTTACTAAAATTATTTCACAATGATAAAGATAATGAGGAAAAAAGAGAACCAACTGAGCTTGATTATAGCTGGTACAGAGTACAGCAGGCAGGTGCTAAATTAGGAAGATGAATGCAACAATTGGAAAGGGGAACACATATATGTGCATACTGTGGCATATAGCATACATTTTTTAATATGCTAATAACTAGCTAAAGAGTTCAGCATGTTATGTGATACACATTCCATCTAGAAAAGCAGTTCAGACTAAAAACCTCATGGAGGCTACAGCTCACTCCCATTGCCTGTGTTGTACACTGAGCATTCTGACAAATGGCCAGCTGTTATGTACACAGCCTGTGAAAAGACAATAATTGAAGACTACATGTAGTAGTAAAAACAGTAAACAAAGAAATTAGAAAGCTAACAATCTTTGACAATGCAGTAGAATACAAACAAGTGGCACGTTCAAAAAAGTTAAAAAAGGTCAGTCTATAAAAAACAAGCGCCAAGACGAATGCTTGCAACTCAGTGGTGCCACTACCACAGAATACTTGTTCTTGTTCTGAGACAGAAACAGAAGTAAAAGACAGAATAAGAGCAAATCTCTGTGTACCAGAAGAAACATGATCTTGTCTGTCATCACCCATCCAAAAGGTTACTGAGTATAAACAAATGCTGCATTTTATCAACAGTAACTAAATGAACGCTGATGAACTTAACAACTTACTAAATGAGTAAAATGATTTACTTGAAGGACATTTAAAGTGTTACAACGTAAAGTTGCACACATATGCAAACAAACTAAATATAGTCCAAATGTACAAGGGAATAAATGGAAGAAGTAGAAAAGTTAGCAGGAAAGGACACTACTGAAAAAGTGACAGGACCAACAGAATGGGCTTGACCTAATTTAACTCCTCTAAAACCAAATACATTAGAAGTATTAATAATATATACAGGCATGAGGGTAGTCAGCCTGGCCCAAACAAAGAGAAGGCCATCTGACTTTTAACACGTGTGTACACATTTGGAACAGTTTCCACTGATAACCATCAAAACCTCAATTTAGAATATAAAATGACCATAGAGGTTACAGCCTTAAGAATTCCTAATAAATTATAAAAGACTAAAGTAAAATATAGTTGGCACAGAAGGCCACATTTCAAGACATCTTATAACTACACTAGGAAAAGGAGAGAGACATGAAAGAGTTGCAGAAAATTATGTAAACATGACAGTAAAATATGCATTCAGAGAAAGAAAGAGTCAGAGACACAGAAAAAGGTGCATTACAACACAGGAAAAAATTTTACATTACGAAAACATGCACAGGAAAAACAAAGTCAACCAGTCTAAGCTTATAAACAGTTTCAGTACATAGTAACTGCCTGTTAAAATGGTCAACAACATTGACACTGTAGAATGGGTATAGAGAAACTGCCCATGAAGTATATCTAAGAACGTTACAAAGTTGTAACTAGAGAGAAGATCTGTTCCCAGATATGTGTATCATACAAAGAAATTTTTAAAAGACTTCATTTTGTCAGAAAAATACAAAGCAAAATAAAAGTGTTCCTGCCCAGATGTAACAATTACGTTTATTCAAACTGTGAAGGCTGCCAGCCTAGCCAGATAGATATTTATACATAATTCTATCATTTGTAAACATGAATGATGAACTACAGACTTGTTTTCTTAAATGAAAGAATATGCTGTGAAATGTGAACTTAAAACAATGCAACAACATTGCCCTCTGCTGTAAAGAAAGCTAAGACAAGTATTTCTTGTTTGTCCTTTGAAGTTCAAATTATTTCATAACTGTCTTTGATGTTTATAATTCGGCTCCGGTCGGGCTAGATGAAGGCCTCCTGCCTACTGTTTTAACTTAAGGGATAATTACTAGAGTTTACATATGGAACGTCTTTTATGGCTTTAGTTTCCTGCAGCTGCAAGATAACAAAAGAATGTTGTATCTGTCAACCTGGGAACCCCAGGAAAGTGTAAAAATTATGTAATGGGAATCAGGACTGAAAATAGAAATTTAGGCAGAGAGAATCAGAAGGCATTACGCATTTTGTCTTGATCATCCAACTCACTGCACTGTCTTGCTCTACATGTAAGT
This sequence comes from Protopterus annectens, assembly GCF_019279795.1. Taxonomy (NCBI): domain Eukaryota; kingdom Metazoa; phylum Chordata; order Ceratodontiformes; family Protopteridae; genus Protopterus; species Protopterus annectens. Next base: position 260,513,414 of record NC_056733.1, read on the forward strand.
TGTCTTAGACTTGTGTTTTCTTTTAGAAATAGCTATGAACTAGAAAGATTAGACTAAGTGTTTTTCTGTGATGTCAGAACTGTACTACTGATTTATTTTAAGTATTTCTGTGTGATCTCTGAACTCCTTGACTAGCTCTGTGTAATAGAAAGTATTGTATTATAGTTTTAATTATTTATTATTAAATATTTTAAAACCTTTTAACTGTGGCTGGTTTGTGTAGAGATAATTTAAGCTCTAGAGTACATTGCATATTTATACAGTTTACTGTCCAAGTCACTCCAAATAAGCTTTGACTGTTTAGTCACACTTACTAATGGGATAATAATATTGCACAGTAATAATTGGACACCCTTTTAAGGGCCTTTGAGTAGCTGATAATTATTAGTGGGTGGTGGCAGCTGGTACTACCATATAGTCTGGGAAAAAAGGGCACAGCTGGAGAACCTGTGCCAGCCTTCCCCAGTAGTGTATTTGTGGCTGTATAAACTCTTCTCAAAGTCTGTGTGTGTCAGTTACTTGGGCAGGGACACGAAGCACTGGTTGGACAGAGAGGGTGCTAGAGGTTTTAGCTTGCACTGTGATCTCTGTGTGCTCTTAAGAGAAATTGCACTTTCCTGTGTGTATTTGTTATCCTTTCCTCATATATGAGACACCCTCTCTGGTGTTAGTGGTGAGGATTGAGGCTTCTTGATTGCTGGGCCAGGGCACGGGTATCACATAAACCACTCTGGAAAAACAAAAATGTTGAATTTTATTGACAATTTACAACAGAGATAATTTGTCATTACTGGAAGACCAGTATTCTAGACTCCCAGTTGCATAGCTGCAACATCTATGTCAGCTAATGCTGTAATTCTTACCTTAGACATGTGTTTCTTTCTCAATATCTAGAAATCTAGCTACATTTAAAAAACTATCTACCATTCAACATCACTCCATTTTTATAACTTAATGCATCCTCCTTAAAATGAAAAAAAAATGTCTGGAAATGGAAAATAGCTATGGTTCTTAAACCTAAAAACTGCAAACTTATTACCCCATAGCCCCAGATTTAGTTGTAAGCACCTAACTACAACTTAGACTCCAAAATCAGTTACTGGTCAAATTCCCTGTTACCCACAGCCTACATGGTGACTTCTCATTCAAAGCATTAGCAACTAAAGCTTGTAACAGAATACCATTAGCAATAAACTCAAACACAAATACTAAAGCCTTCAGCCTAGCTCTCAATCAGCACTAGAATGACACATGGCCATGTACATGCAAAGCCATCCAACTGTCACTCCCAGTGCATAAACCACATTTCCACCAAAGGTAAAATTGTGTAAGTAGATGACTGTAAGTCTGTGACTTTCTCTCTGTGTCAGTACTGTTAATGATACTTCCTTACACTTGTACTGCTCACTGAATTACTCACCTTTTTCATGCAACCTGTTTTATGTAGTGTCTCTTCTCATTGGTTGTGATGCCTGCCATACATTATACAGGAGTTCACCTGATGTCTTCTGTGAACCAATTTTAGCAAGTTGCACAAAGCCTAACTCTACATTACATAACATAACAAATGTTACAATCTATTTAAAATCTGTTAAATGATTGATATGGAGTTTTTCCCTGAACCTTCCTTAAAATGGGCACTGCCTCATCCACCCATCTTCATAAACATACAAAAAATTGAATGAATGAATGAATGAATGAATGAGTAAAATATGGAATAAACTCACAGAAGGAGAACTCCATTATGGCCATAATCAAAACAGCATGATGGAAGGATTCTTGTCTAATACCGAGGCTGTAAAGATGGTTAATGATGTATGCATGCCATAACAGCTCTAAAGCAAATAAAGAGGCAGAAACATACAACAACTTCTGTGAACAAATTCTTACAATGTCACCTGCAGCCATGCAGCTCTTTGTCTAAACTGTCTAATTCACTTTGTATATATGTAGGCATTTTCATAACTGTTTTTGTAGACAGTTTCTTTTTGTTTCTTTTTTGTAATCACACAGAATCATTCCTAAATATTGTACCACTATTATTAAACACCGTTCCTCTCTACAATGTTACTTATATAAATATGAATGCTATCTATAATATAAAAACACATCCATATGGTTCAATGTGTACTTAATTAAAACATTTTTCTCATTATTTATTTGGGGGGTACTGATTGATGTACTTGCTTTGTAATTCACATATTTTGAATGCTTTTCACTGAAAGATGTTCACTCAGTATTATATATGATGCAACTGTTTGGTAACTCTTGTGTTATTACACCTGGGCTGTAGCTGAGAAAGGTCTCAGGACCACCCCACCTACCCAGTTAACAAAGTAAATAAATAAGCAACAGTACACAAAACACGCTGATTCCTAATGGCCCCAGTTCCAACACAAGTCCACAAAGATGAAAATAAAGATAGTAGATGTCCAAATAATCCAAATGAACAGTAATTCTGGTAGATACCCACAAATTGTTTATATAAAGGATGCTGGAGCATGAACCTGTCTTCCCAAGCAGCCATAACGAGATTGGCGTAGCTATTGGCACAAGATGTGCCCATAGCTACGCCATCCCTCTGTAGAAAAATCTCATCTCCGAACATAAAGATGTTAGTAACCAAAACGGTTTCTAAAAACAGTGTAAGAAGTCAGAGTCCTAAGATAGTCCTGTACAAACTCAATCCCTGTGTCATTGGGGATGACCGTGAACAAGCTAACTACATCCAGGGTAACCAACAAGTACGGTGTCCCATCCTGCAGTTGACTTGTATATGAATATAAATCTATTAGGAACTGCTTGCTGTCCCATAGCACATTGACATTCATATCAACCAGTGGCCTCAGGAAAGACTCAATGTAAATAGATAGGGCTTCAGTTACCCAACCTTGGCCTGCCACAATAGGTCTCATAGGTGGTTTGGCCATGCAGAAACTGGAAAGTAGTCTTAGGGGTGGGGATTTAGTCAACCAGACCCTAGAATGTGAAACCCGCTGGATTATCAGATGGAGGGCGGATGTATCCCCTGGACTTAATGATAAGGTACATATTAAACCATTTTTAAGAAGTAGGAGACTCTTCAGACCAAAATAAACATGTCTGAATTTTGCCTAGATAGACTTATTAAATTGATAAGAGCTTGTATGAGTCTATTATGTTTTTTCCCTTGCATCTGTCATTTGGTCAGTTTTTACACTGAAATAGGTTGTTAGAGTTTTAGTTCATATGAACTCTCTGCCTATATATGTTTTTAAATTATTGATTTATATGTTTGTATGTAAGGTGATTGTATGTACACACACATATATTTTTATAAAGAATGATTTTATGATATTTTTTAAAGTAATGCATGTTGATGTTTTATGGCTAGTAGCGCTTTAAATACATGTTTAGAATGTTAATCCTACAACCAATGAGGTTGAAAGGAGGGCTATTTGAAGTTCAATGAGCTTAAAGCAAGTTGTAAAAGTCTGATGAAGCCTTAGGGTGAAAGCGCTTACTGGTGTCGACTGAATAAACCTGTTTTACCAGAATTACTGTTCATTTGGATTATTTGGACATCTACTATCTTTATTTTCGTCTTTGTGGACTTGTGTTGGAACTGGGGCCATTAGGAATCAGCGTGTTTTGTGTACTGTTGAATTATTATTTTTCTATTTACACGCTGTTTCTGAGCTCTGTCGGCTGGCTGTACATTGTGGTGTTAAATAAATAAGCAAGTCCATTTTGCCATATTTTGATTCAACCCTACTATTTTACATAAACTGTTACCACATTACTTTTAGGCAAACATACAAATAATACATAAGTAAATAACATCATGCAAATAAACACACACACACACACACACACACACATATATATATATATATATATATATATATATATATATATATATATATATATATATATATGGGTCTACTTCTTTTGACCTAACTTTCATTTGCCTGACACTCATTTTCCTGACCCCATTTGACTGAAATTTAATTTGCCCGACACTTCATTTGCCCGATAAGTATTATTAGCAAGAAAATGGAATATGCCCTCTTCCCCACTGTAGTGCGACCCTGGAGTTAGAATATATAGTTAGGGGGGGGGGTGATGCCCCCCACTTCATTTCATATGATAATGTTAACTTTTGATGTAATATTGCTTAGTAAAAGAAAAGTAAGTGGAAGGCTTCGCCCCCCCACACCCCCGTTGTGGGGGGCTGTGCCCCCCACACCCCCCTAACTATATATTCTAACTCCAGGGTTGCACTACAGCGGGGAAGGGGGCATATTCCATTTTCTTGCTTATAATACTTGTCGGGCAAATGAAGTGTCGAGCAAATGAAATTTCAGTCATTTGGTCTCGGGCAAATGGGTGTCGGGCAAATGGGAGTTAGGTCAAAAGAAGTAGACCCATATGTATATATATATATATATATATATATATATATATATATATATATATAAACACACACACACACACACACACACACACACACACACATATATATATATATAAATACATAAACAACAGAGGAACATCAGCAAGTCCGATATACAAATGTGAGCTCAAGAATAAAACTGCTATTTTAGTGAAACAAAAAAGAAGCTACATGATAGTCTACTCCTGCCCCCACTAGGCTTTTGGATATTGGACAAAACATTATTGACCCCTACAATACCTTTTTAAGGCAATGCCAATCCGATAAACCTTCCAACACAGTAAATTATATGCACGATAAACTAAAGGAATTACTGTTCAATGCTAGGAGTCTCAACAATAAGCTCCACTCCTTCTCTCATCCTGAAGAGTGTTGACATCTGTGCGGTTACTGAGACATGGCTTAAAGCTGCAGAAAGCACATTTATACTAGCTACTAAACAAAAATGGAAAAGAGGTGGAGTTGTGTCACTCTACATAAAAATTAAGCACACCTCAAGACTGGTCAAACAATATGACATGGTTGAGCTAGTCCATGTCCAACAAACCTTAGTAAAGTTCCATACCATATCCTTGCTACCTACAGGTTCCCATTTATAACCAATGATAACCATACCATGCTCTTCAATGTCCAGGAGTCGCTCACAATTCAGCCCAATGCCACATTCATGGGTGATTTCAAATATCCCACCATCAGCTTGGATACATACAAAACTACTAACATGTAGGCTCAAAGATTCCTGGATTTTGTCAATGAAAACACCTTGGAAAAGCTAGTCTGCACACCTACTAAGGGTGCAAATATCCCGGATCTGGTACTCACAAATATGAGGGAATGCTGCACACGCCTCTTGGGTAACGTCTTCACTGGTCAGACCAGATCACCTGTGAAATACATATAAAGGCTGAATTCCCAGCAAACCCCAGAACCATTATGAATTTTTCCAGTGCTAATTACCCACTATTAAGTGTGATAGTGGTTGATCATCTTAAATTTGACCTGCATATACAAAACTGCATAAGAAGAACTCATCAAAATCTAGAGATGCTTTACCTTCTCACCTACACAACTAAAATTATACTTGCCACTACTTACCTGCATCTCACACTTCTTTATGGTGCTCACATCATTACTAATCTTTAGTTATCATAAAAATCAAAACTTGAACAGTGCTATAACAAAGTTGCTAAATTTGCAGCAATATCCCTTTCAGAACCCACCACTGTATAGCACTAAAAAGCCTAAATTGGTTTGCACTATCCAATCAACTAACATATACAGCTTATTACTACCTATAAAATTATCCAGCATTCTTCTGCTTGTCCTGCACTAAATAATATTCTACACAACTATACTCCCAGTAGGCTATTATGATCCAATGACCAAAAGCTTGTGTCTGTCCACAAACCTATCAAATCTGCTGGCCATTTTCTATACTTGTAACATGTTTCTACAGACTGGAACTCCTTACCTGTATCCATCAGGTCAATACTCTCCCTACCATCCTTTAAAACCATTCTGAAAGACTTTCTAGCCAAAAGCTGGTGCTATTCTTGCTCAACATGTGAATAAGTACCTATTCAAACCTTACACCCCCTTGCTTTCCCTTTTTCATTCACTTCCTTACTTCTAACAATTTCTCTCCTCTTGCTTTCTCACTAAATATATCATACCCCTGCTTTTCTTTCACTTCATATTGTAATTCCTGTCTGCATTACACTAACTTACCTTTAATTTCTTTATAAACTGACTAAAATTTGTCTAAATATTAAATCATTGTCATATAACTTGTATCTATTCTCACCAATGTTTTCATAGTATGTCTAATTTGGTATAATTATTTAAATTCTAGATGTTTTTTTGTATTATTTTTGAAAATTGTAAAATTATTGTTCTTAAAATATTTTGTAATACTTTGGAGCTTTTCTCCCGGCACCTCCACTGAAAATGGGCTCCAACCCAGTCAGACTTTCCAGGTAATCAAATGTAAATAAATAAATAAATGATGGCATAGTTAAATTCTAAGCCCCCTAAATTCACAGAACATGGTGGCCTATGGGGAAGTTTGCACAGAAACCCTATACAAGCATGTAAATAACCGCATAGGAACAGCAGTACCAAACTAAAATAAACTTAGGACAAACTCCAAAAACAAGCCCCCATGGTGAACCACCAGTATAAACAGGTTGTACAACAAAAAAAGAAAGAAAATCCTGTCAAAAATGGAAGGGCTATGCCCAAAAGACAAAAAAAAAAAAAAAAAAAATTCTCCATCATTAACTAGTCAAGTCTACCAAAGCCAATTTCTAGGCAAAAATAGCCTCCTAGGCTAAGGATAACTATAAGGCATTTTTCAGTTATGTACGCAACCTTAAAGGAAACACCCAACAGTGTGCTGATCTAATAGTAACTGGAGCTTCCTATACCGAACCAGGGGATACAGCAAATTTGCTGGCTGATGAATTTATCTTCAATGTTACCACCCATCATCCCCCTGTCCCTTCCCCAGGAAATGCTCGCTACCATTTCTCTCCAACTATTACTTAAGAACAGGTCCTCCCTGCACTCTGTAGATATAAAAACACTGCATCAATGGGTCCTGACAATATCCCAGGATGCCTCTTCAATAGCTTGAAACATGACCTGTCAGGTCCACTGGAAACTCTATTCAACCACAGTCATCCATCCACACAAAGGCAGACCATCAACAGACCCACAAGTCTGACTAGTCTTATATGCAAGGTCATAGAAATAATTATGGTGGACCTGATAAACAAAGACAGAGGAAAATTTTCAAACTCTACACTCATCCCAGTTCTTTTTCATCAAGGACAGGTCATGTCTACTAAACTTGTTGGACTGGTTAAGAAGATCACTAGAGCCACAGCAAGGACAAAAGAGTACATACTGCCTTCCCTGACCTGGCAAAGGCATCTGACACAATACCTCATTCAGATATTATACAGAAACTCATAAATTTAAGAATAAATCCCTATGTCACCCAACTGACAGCTAAATGGTACACAGATAGGATACATGAAGTTAGGGTGGGAGAATCTACCTCTACTAAGAGGCCCGTTACTAATGATGTCCCACAGGGCTCAGTACTGGGACTTCTCCTGTTCAGAATATACATCTCGGAAGTCAAGGCAAATGTACAGGGTCTCTGGATGACCAAATCTGTCGACGACTATAACCTGGGTGCAGTCCACCAAAGATGTAGATATTCTTCAGGAGGGTGTGACACAGGCAAATAATTGGTACCAGAACCATGCTCTAAAGGTCAAATGCAAAAAAATGCATAATTATATACCCTTTGAGAAGATGCCCACCCCTGAAAATGACAACATAAATAATGGACCCTTAAGAGTAGACCTAGTGGCAAGGGACTTGGGAACTCAGGTTGACAGTAACCTGAACTTTGACCACCATGTGTCCATGACAGTGAGAAACTCTTTCTATTTGGCGCAACTTATAAATAAGGGCATGGCATCCAGATATAAGGACATCATAGTCCCACTATACTCAGCCCTCATTAGAACAACAGAGTACAATGCATCCTTCTGCATGTACCAAACAAGGCATTTGCAACAGCTGCAGTTGCCAAAGAGGTTCCTCAATAAAAGAATACAAAGTGTAAATAATATGTCCTACGCAAATGGCTTCAAAGCCTTGTCCCTGTACTCTGCCACCTACAGGCTACTGAGTGGTGATCTATGCCTAACCTGCAAGCCATTCTATGATCCAGTCCAGATGGATCTGCTAAACATTCACAAAACAAACAGCATTAGAATTACCTGATCTAATGGTCTAAACCTTATCTGTGACACGAACAAAACATGTTGGAGGGACAGGTACGTGTCTCAGAGATTATCCCCTCTCTGGAACAGACTCCCTCATTCATGTAAAACAGAGCTCTTCCCTCAACCTATTCCAACACAATTTGGACCAGTGGATGGGAAATCACAATTTCACCCCTGGCTTGTTGCCTATCGCTCTTATGGGCAGGGATAGTTTGTAGGTACCCTAAGGCACAGGCATATATGAAAGCTATTGTATTCCATGGGCATTGTTAAATATGAAAATGGAGCATGAGTGACCAGTCTTTAAACGGTTCTTGGGCCATTAGCCTAGTAACCTCCTATGATCCTGTCATGTTAAAAGAAAAAGACAGAGTGAAATTTCAAAACGACAAGCAGATTCCAGAAGACAGGCCCAGTAATATGACTTCTGTAAAAGTCCGTTTTGATAAAACAATTAAAGTGAAACAAACATTCACTAGTAAGTAATTCTGACTCATATTTTGTGGGAAATATTATCCAATCCAGATCCACACAGACTTCAGGCACATTCGAACCAACAGCTGGGTAACAGCAGCAACATAGGGATATCAACAAGCTAAAATACTAATAAAACTATACAACTAAACTAAATAAATAACCAAAATGAAGTACACAAGTAGACAAGAATCAGAGAAAACACACATGACCAACTAATAGGAAAGAAAAAAAAAGAAAATAACCTGAAAATAATCAGGATATTTCTCTTAGGATCAGGAGGAGAACTGAGCAGCTAAGCAGGAAATTAACTGAATGGAAACCCTTGGTGCCATTAAGAAGCAATTACAGCAAAATAATATGGGTGAACATATCTGCATTTGTACTGATCCACAAATTTTGAATACATTCATTAAAAAGATCATTATCCATTCTCTACTACTGAAGAGGCCTCAGCAATGCCACGTGCTAAATTATTTTCCGCACTACATGTAAACTAGGAATATGGGCACATGAAACATGATGAAGAAAGTTCTTAGTCATATATATTTAATATACCATTAGGAAGATACAGATTCTTTTGACTCCTCTTTGGTGCTTTATCAGCAACAAAGGTGTTCCAAAGAGCAGCTGAACAGGTAGCTGAAGGCTAGGAAGGTGGTGTAAATAAATGGAGGTTATGCATTTACTATAAAATAAATATGCATGTGCGCCATCATCTTCAATATCAGCAGGACCTGGATCATAAAAACTTTGCAGGCTCAGACTCACCCATTACCCATAATGATCCTCACTCCTAACTCTCCAGATATCCAGTGTACCACTTGTAAATTAAGCACAAAGCTAAGACCTTTGGTCTAAGTCTTGATGGTACTAAAGATAATGGACCAGATTACATGAGATATGATGAAAAGGTATGGCAGAGCCACTGAACAGATTAAGATATGGCAACTTCAAGTTAAATAAAATCAAATATAAAATAAAACTGATATGCTGGAAATACATGAGTTACCTTCTAAGATTAGAGGCCCTGAAGCCTAACACAGTAAAGGTCAGAGAATTGTGGAAATGTCAGCCCCAAAAACAAGCCAGCATTTCAGAGATTTCTAGGAAATAAAAGCAGCATTTTACAGGATCTGAACCTAGTTTGTTTGGGATAACTGTGCCTTTAAGAAAGTTGTTAGGGTGAGCTATAGCCTGGGAATGAAGCCACAAACGTAAAGAGTATACTTAAGAAGCTAGTCACAGCTGCAGCAGTATTACAATATTACGATGAGGATAAACAATTCTGTTGCAAGCAGTCAGAATGTTTTAGGAGGTGTGATACTAGAAGAAAGTAGGCCAATTGCCAAAGCTAAACAGCATTTACAGATGCGCAAAACAGATATGCACAGACTCTAAGTTAACAGTGAATAGATGTAAGAATTTCCAGGAAAAATTGTTTCATGCCCAAACACAACACAAACCCTTACAAAAAGTACTCAAAGTCCTTGTACAAAGTACTTCTACAATTGCATCGCATATTACTTAATCTACAGAAGCATGATCTAAAGGTAAAATACAGACCAGACAAGGATACACACATGGGAGATATGTTGAGCAGCATATACTTTACAGGAGATTTGTGACAAATTGTTACAACAACTAAAGAATAAATTCATAATATAGCAGTTCCCATTGAAAGAAAGGTATACAAATTTATGAGGAGCACTAATAATGACTTAGGTGATTTAGGAGTTCAGTTAGAAAAATGTTACTATGAAAGCCTGGTCTGAGCAAAAAATATTCAGGAAGGAAAGAAATTCAGTCACATCAGCTCAGACAGAAGAGAAACAGCATAATGTGCTTTTTCTTTAAGCTGATGGAATCACTCAAGTAGTATATTTAGAGAAGGGAGGAAGACAAAGCCCCCCACATCACAGAATATGCCCCCCACAAAACCATTATAAATGAAATTAGAATGTCTATCAGCATAATTGGCCATGGCAAACTCTAAGTGGTAAAATTAACTTCAGTAGGTCAAAAGAGATCCTATTTTATAATTAGAAAGATGAGAATAAAGTATATGGCTATATAACATTAAATATACTAGTGTCTAGCCATAGAAAGACTCATGTCATCTGGCAGAAGTTTTTCTAGAAGTCAGATTACAAACCTCATACAGGTTAAAACACATTCATAGTGTCAATGTTACTGTGTATACTCAAGAACATCCAAATGTTACAGGGGTACAGAGGATTGTGCCCTTTGTAAAAATAATTTTATAGCTGTACTGTATCTTGGTAGTGTTCATGTTGAAATTATTTAGATGAAGTCACTGTAGGAGTTATACTGATAATAACTGGACTTCAGTAAACAGTAAACAAAGTGGGCTTCGGAAGAATGGCCTTGTGCAAGTTCAAGTAGGCTCATTCATTTCATTTCATTTTATATCACATCTGAGCAATTATATAATAATTTGACAATTTATACGCATGAGCACACACATATACACACATTGGTTAAGCACCTCTGAACATAACTGCTCAACTGTACAGATTTTCACAGAATGTCCAGACTTTTTCCTCATATTTTTTGGTCTGTTTCTCATAAAATTGCAGTTTTCTGGCAATTCATTGAGGGTTAAAGTCAGAAAATAATGGGAGACATTTTAATTTCAGACTTCATAGCCTTCAAAAAACTAACGCTGATGCAAAACCTGTTATTCTATTAACTTTCTAAGTTTGTAAGAGCAATAGTTAAAAAGTGTCCCTACAAAAAATAAATAAATACATAAAAGTATGACATGGTGAAGTGTATAACAACTTTTAAAGCTGTTGGCTGTATACCTCTCAATTTCTTAGCGTAAGAATTCCAGACAAAGCCAAAAGTAATGGTGAGACAAATGCCCAAACTCAGGGACACATTTTAAATAATGATCTTTTAAAAGTGGAAAGTTGCTAAAATAACAAGTTTTGCATTAACATTCATTTTTCTTAAGGCTATGAAGTCTGAAACTCAAATGTCTGTAGTAATTTCAAAACAACAATTTGCCAAAAAATCATGAATTTTATTAAGAAAAGACAAAATAAAATTAGGCATAAATCTGGACATTCTGCAGAGTGCTAGACAGCTGAGAAGTCTGTGTGTAGTAGCACTAAGTGTTTTACAGGTTTCAAGACTGTAAAATACTTCATGATTTTACACTTTAGTTTCTGTAATCAGTAGTACATCAGGACTGATAAAGCTCCAAGTACTACAAATAATTATAATTAGGTTTATCTGATTGTAGCTACTTATCTCTTGAGCTTTGCTTCACTCTGCACACAAGGTGAAATTCTTGACATCTGTGTCTCTAACACATAACAAGCTGGTTATGATCAGAGATCTGATCATCATCATCTTCTACACTGTAAGCCCATGTATAAAAGCAATAATCTCTGGCAAGTGTGGTACTGGTTATTGTGGGATTTACTCAGTCATAGCTTAAGTGTTGATCACTTGGGCCTCATCCTCATGATCAAATATATTTATCAATAAATCTTATCATAACTCATGACCCTGTCACAGACCATAGCACAGATATACAAGAAAAACTAGAAGCATCTCCTGTGCTGACTACTTACACATAGTGTTTCCCAAATCTATGTATGTGTATAACATACACATTCCTACATCACTAAATATTTCACATCTAAATACAATATACTGAAAATAAAATAAAAAACACTAATCAAAGAACACTTCACTGCTCACTTTTAGCACTGTTTCATACTTTCCTACTAAGCTTATAGCCAAAACAGACCACTGGGAAGTTCACCCACAACAACAATGATTAATCGGAAATTAACAGTGCCCCCATTAAGTATATTATCCCCACATATCACAGGTGAAAATCTGTGATCACCTATCCAGTCATACAGACTGGTTTTACAGGTTTCCAAGAAAATAAACACATAGTTTAACAGTTAAAAAAAATGCATATAGACACATATAGGCCCTTTAGAACATAGACACTGGGTTTATTGAAAAAAAAAAAACCCACAAATATGTATCTACCGGGAAAGTCCGACTGGGCCAGATGCCCATTTTCAGCAGAGGCCCGGGAAGAAATGCTCCACAGAAATACAAGCAATATAAAATAATTAGATAGTACAATAGTATACATACAGTAAGATGCAGAATACACATCTTCTAGTTAGTCTATACAAAGTATTATTCAATACAGTTTTCTAGTAGATACAGGTTCAAAAAGAAAAACACACAAGCATTTCAGTGAAGATCACTGTGAGAAAAATAAAATTAGTACTGTGTACATATTAAATAACAGTTATGAACAAATGAGATTTCCTTTATATATATTTATTTTTGAGTAGTAATAAACACTGAAGAGAGGGAGAAAATGAGATACAGAGTGGACAGTGTGCTGAGAGAGTTATAGATATCTTGTCAGTCAGGTTTGACACAGGAGCAATGCCAGTTCTTGGATAGATGTTCAAATAATAGTTGTTTAAAACTGGTAGATTCAGGTGTGTTTTGGAGGGTGTGGGGTAGAGAGTTCCATAATTTGGCTATTTGATTTGAGAATAGGGCTTCACCGTGAGTGTTGTTAGCTTTGTTTACTGAGAGAAAGTTTCTGTCTGCCGCTCTTAGACTTTGTGGGTATGAGTAGGGAACAACAAGTTCCTTGAGGGATGGGCAACTGTCAGGATGGAAGATGATATTGTGTGTGAATTTAAGTTGGTAGAGATGAAGATGGTTAGGTAACTCAAGCCAATGTAATTTATGTAGAGCAATACAATGGTGGGTTTGGTGGGGAAGGTTGGCTGCGAAACGGGCTATTTTGTACAGTGAGCCAAGTTTGATGTGAACTTTCTTAATTGTGGTGGCTATGTGTTGGTCAAATCTGAGTTTGTTGTCAATTGTCACTCCAAGGAGTTTTGTATGTTCAACTAGGTGGATGACTGTGTTGTTTGCTGAGAGAACAGTGAAAGGAGAGGTGATCGGTGATTGTTTGCTGCTGGTAAACAGCATTAACTGTGTCTTTTTGGGGTTGAGGATTAGTTGTAATTTACATAGATATGTTTCTATATCATTAAAAGCTTGTTGGGCTACTATATGGAGGTCTGGTAAAGTATCTGCTGAGCAGATTAAAGCTGAATCATCTGCATACTGAACTACTTTAGCATGTGTTGTGGATGCGGCTAGATCATTAGAGAAGAGGGTGAAAAGAAGGGGTCCTAGTATGGACCCTGGGAGGACTCCAGCAGAGACAGGCAGACGTGGTGAGAGTTTGGCTATCCATCGTACTGCTTGTTGTCTGTCAGAAAGATAGCTTAGGAACCAGGAGAGGGAAGTCTTTGATAGGTTTAGTGAGGCAACAGTACTAAGGAGTTTCTGATGGGAGACAGAGTCAAATGCTTTTGACATGTCTAAGACGATTGATGCTACTTGCTGGTTTGAATTTCTAAGTTGGTTGATAAATTAATTAGGGCTGTGCTGGTGCTATGTTGTGGTCTGAAACCATGCTGGTGCTATGTTTTGGTCTGAAACCATGTCTTATAAGCAGTGATTTTTTTTGTTTTTTTGTGCATTTCCTTTGAACACTTAGATCACAGCTGTACTCCAACAATGGTCTAAACCAACAAACAAATATTTTTGGATGCTGGATTAATCACAGCACAAAAGGCTAAGCAGAGATCACCCTTTAGGTGACTATATATTGTAGAGGGGCAGAGTTATTTTAATCTGTAAGAACAGCTATAGGTACTAAGACCCGAGATATTTTGGGTGAAAAAACATTGACGTCTTTTGAGTTGGTTCATTTGATTAGTGAGGTACATGTCAGCAAAGACATTAAATTCAATAATGGGGCTAATAAGAGAAGAGTAAAGTGGGACTATAAATCCTCTGGTCCTTGCTGAGATATCAAGAAGGATAAATTGTTTATTTTCTAACCAGGACATAGATGAGGTGGTCCAAGAAGAGTTTATTATTAACACAGAAGTTACCAGTCACAAGTCTCTGATGACAGGATACAGTTTAAGTGGAATATATATATATTATATATATATATATATATATATATATATATATATATATATATATATAATTTATATATATATATATATATATATATATATATATATATATATATATATATATATATATATATATATATATATATATATATATATATATAATATATATATAAATAAATTATATATAAATATATATAGATATATATAGATATATATACATGGATCCCCTTCAAAACACTGAATGGTCAAAACATCTAAGCTCAAAACACTGAGACCATAACATCTAAAGCTCATAACATGGAATTTCATAACACTGAAACTTTGCATCACAACTTCAAAACCTACAAATCACATGTAAATAACATCCCCTCCACCTAAAACAACACCAAAGTAGTAAACACACTTTGTACTATGCCTGCACTCCCGCAACCCCCGTAAATTAAATATACCAACTCTGAGATTGCACTACAGTGGGGAAAATTTACTGCCACTGTAGTGCATTCTCGGAGTTGGTATATTTAATTTACGGGTATATATATATATATATATATATATATATATATATAAATATATATATATATATATATATATATATATGTATATAAAAAATGTGTTGGTGGAGCAACCAAAGGAAAGTATTCTGTGTTTCTTACAGACCAAGTTCATAGGTTGATAGGTAAGTACTAGGCAGTCAGTCTGCAAACCATTTCAAGAAGCCTAGACAAAATACCCTATTCAAAATTACTCTTTAGCCTCCAGGAAAGCAGGACAAGATAGACTGGGAGAGAATTTGAGGCTGCCCATTCTATTATCTAGGTTTAACATGAAGGTGGCAAGGGTGCTACTCTGCTTGACATGTAGGGGAAGTTTCTTCCAAAGGTGAGGGATATGCTGGAGTACGAATTTATCACACCAATGTGTCCTATTTATCTGCTGACAAAGATTTAGTTCCTTTAACTGAGTATGTGATGTACCATCACTTCTGTGAAGGAATAGGAGATCAAATAGGGTTGGATCTTTCATGGCACAAAAGGCTAGACAGATCTCAGTGGAGGAGTCTGTAAGAGACTGATCACAGAGAATGGGTTGCCATTCTCTCCTGATAACTAAGATGTTTGAGGCCACTGATTTTTTTACTTATGAATGTCTCTTAAGTTGGGTGATACGCCTAGATAAATACATGCCAAAAGGTGTGTTATATTTAACAAAGGGGTCTGATAAGATATGAGTAAAGGGGAATTAAGACTTATTTGGATTTAGTGGAGATGTTTTTTGAAATTAGATGGGCCAGATAAAAGGCTTTCCAAGCTGCTGTGAAGAAATGATGATCAAAATGATAAGGAATTATCAACAAGAATACCTATATCCCTTACAGCAATGTCTGATTGGAGAGATGCATCTCCTATATCTTCTACATGGTAAGCAAAACTGTTTTTTTTACAAAAATCTAACTATGCAGCATTTTTTACATTTAATTTGAGACCACTGGCCTTGTATCAATTGTTAATACAGTCTAATCCATATTGTTGCAGTTGTGAGTCAGCTCGAACAACACCTAATTTACAGTCAGTCATCTGCAACCTTAGTTAACCACAGGTCAGAAGTGCTGGCCTGAACGTCTGAAAAACATATGCCACATAGGACAGGGACCAAAACTGAGCCCTGTGGTATACCACTGGTAACAGTTTTACTTCAAAAGAGACACCTGCTACGCTAACCACATGGGGTCTGTCAGACAGCCAGTTAGCTATCCATCACATGATATAAGTATTTCTTTGACCCAGCCTTTGCTAAAGGGTAAGAGTATCAGAATGAGCTTTAATAACTACCACCCCTCTAGTCTGCAATCATCAGCAAATTTGATTAGCCATAGTTCACTGATATCAGCTATCATGACAGAAAAGAATATGCCATAGAGGAGGGATCCAGAAAAGAGCCCAGTGGGACAACACTGGTAACATTTTTTTGTCTATTGGAAATACTCCCAATGATGATGTCAGATACCCAGTTAGCTATTGAACAACTTACATATGGATTAATTTTAAGCTGGAAGAGTTAGTTAATAATCCCGTCATGTTGGATACTGCCAACGAATACGCAGTGAAGACTGTATGCCCTGTATTCATGGGCTTGGTAGCCATTTTGAAGTACTCAGCAAAGTTGAACATTCATTATATGCCTTTTACAAAACCGTTGTACTGGTGTGTATCCAGGGAAATAACGTCACCTATATCACTGTTTATTAGTTCAGTTATAATACATACCACAGCCTTGCAAGTAATGTTACTAGTGGGAGTAACAAACCTGTAATTCTCACAGTTACTAGAGGGACCACCTTCATTCAACGGTACCACAAGAGCTGTTCCCTAGCTTAGAGAGGCAACGATGAAGAGAGAAAGACTGAAGAGTTGATGGAGGGGTTTTGCCAGATAGGACTTAGAGGTTCTCAGCAGACATTTGCTAATTGTGGAAAGTGTAGAAAGAACTTGGTCAAGAATTCTTTTAAAAGAGGAGGTGTAAAAGGGAACTGGGGCACACAGGGGTAGGTGGGGTGAAGTTAGAAGAGAGTTTCTTTGCAAGAATATTAGCAATATCTTTAGTTCAGAAACAGAACTATTGTCACAAATAAGATCAACATAAAATTCTTGGTTACTTCTAAGCTTCCTAATATAGCTGAAGAAGGCCTTATGGTTGTTTTGTGAATTAGCTGGATGCAAGACCTGCTTCTGGACTGGCAGCAAGATATTCTGAGGATTTACGCCCCTTATGTACCCTTATGCAAAAGGGCTTAGGTTATACATTGGACATATGACTCTATGGAAGGTTTTGCCTTTATTACCTGGCTGGATGTCTCAGTTATTTGGTGATATAACCCAACAACTTGGAATACTGCAACAGTAACCTACAGAAGGGCAACATAACAGCTTTAAATTCCTTTTCTAATTATATAGTTAAGCTATTTTATTCATTGCCATGAGCTTTTTCTTTTGTTATGCAGTTTGTTAATGTGGGAGTTGCACCATGAAGGTTTAGTATTTATTTTTTTTATATTGTAATTTATATTATGTTACTTATATTACATTGGATGAGTGTAGATGCCTCAATACATCTGTTTAAGAAGGAGTAAAATTTAGGTGAGCAGGCAGCACCTGAGTTCCAAGATCTGCTGGTTAACTACACCATCTATGATTATCAATAAGATCAGTAAATGCCACAGAACTAGTGTTGGAATAATCCCAAAATGCAGAGGGTCATGACGCAGGTTTTCAGGGAGACAACTGCACTGATATGGTCAGATTTTGACAAGGAAAGAGATAACAAACAGGTAACCACAAGTGGGGGATATGGTTGTGAAGTCAAGATCTAGAAAACTAATACCTCTGGTGGGGAAGGGGACAATTTGATTAAATGTATTAGTATTGAAGTCCAGAAATATCTGGGCATGCTTGTTTTTGGTAGTAAATATTTGCTAGTTTATGTGTGGATAGCTGAAGTCATCCATAGGAAAGGTATGTGGTTTGATGGTTACGTTTTCTATCTGCTTAAGGTATACCGCATGTTGTGAAGGGGACAGGGCCTGGGTTATTTAACTGACTATAATATCATAATTATTTTTATTGAATGGTACTAGGACCCCAGTTCCAGACAGATTGTTCTCAAGTAGAATCTAGTGAGAAGCAACGGACTTATGAATAATAATAAATATAGATACTTTCACAGAGCTGACAGTGGATCAGAACGCATGCTAGACATCATACCTTGGAACAGAAGGAATGGTGCAACTACAACAGAACCAGGTTTCTAGGATTACACAAATGCTGATGTCTTTCAGGATGAAGAAGGCCACAAGTATAGGTTTCTAGCTTTCAGGCATTCGGCATGGCTACCTTGACACTATCCAGATTGGAATTTACTATGTTAGGATGTCCTTTTGGTGAACTCTACCTAAAAAGATGCTATGGATATAGGAAGGGTTTTAGCCAGTATATAAAAACTAGGGGTGACAGGTGCAAATACCTTTAGCATTTGCTGTATTTTCTTCAGAATTACTTCTTTTAAGTAGTAAACAGTTGTGAAAGTTCACTTAACATAACAGGAGAATTTCAAGAAAGGATAACTGATGTAGTGTTATTCATTATTTATGGATAATGGCTGAAGGCAGACATCTGCCTTTCCAGAATAACTTCTAGTGTTTTTGGATAGGTCCTGAAAGGAACTGAACTAGTTACCTGCCCATGACATTGGTCTGATGTACATGTAAAACACCTCAGCCTGCAACATTTTCAGTTCTCTTCTAGAAGATATGTTGCCAACAAGTGTGACCAAGTACAGAGGCATGTATTGCTCTGGTCCTCAGTCTGAAAAGTGCTGAAGGAACTAAAACGTTCACTTCACTGAACTGAATAAAGAAAAGGTCAACACTGGTGGTTCCCATTTGTTTATTTATACATTTTTCAACAATAGCCACACTAGTCCTAGGAACCTTTTCAAGCATGGTGCAGGCGCTAAAGTAAAAAGGCACAATTTGCAATACCAATTTATAGTGCTTTACATCAAGTCAAAACAAGTCAATATTCGAAAGCATAATAAAAATATTTTACAATATAGATTAAGAGAATATTATGATAGGGTGAGATTGAGAAAACAAGTACTACAGTAACAGCATAACATTGTAAAGTTAACAGATACTAATACAAATAATGACTAAGGGTACAATTTTTAAATTGTAAGTATTCTAACTGGCAGCAGTAGAAACAGAAAACTGGGTCTGGGGTCCCCTTTCTGTCCCCATCTCTCCTTCACCCAAAGATTAGCTCAGGAGAAAAAAACAAAAAGGAATCGGGGGTAGCCATTCTCAGGGGAATACAGAACGGAGGTTGATACTGCAGCAGTTAGCCTTCCACTTGCATATCTACTGTTATGATGAGCATTTTTCCACTATAATATTATGTTCATTGTAAAGATCGCTGCTGCAGTATGATTCCATATCCATGGGAAAAGTACTTAGAGCAGTAGAGGATGGTGGTTCGAGAAGGCCCTGCAAGACTGCAGTAATGAAGCCTGTCCTGCTCCTGGACTGAATGCCCAGGTTATAATGATTAGAGAATGGACGGACAGCAGATTGGGATGCTGCCTCACAAATACTGTGAATGGAAAAATTCAAAAACAGAATAAGGCTTTAGTTACTCCCACAGCACAGAGCTGAGATTTACTTTCCCATATTTTTTCCATTGTTGGCAAAACAAAACGTAATGCAATCAGCCAGTCACTTTGACAAAGTTTTGTCTGAATACAAGTCTGCCCGATTGTTTATCCCTTTCTCAGCTGCCCGTGCACATCCAGCAAACAATATCCTCTCTCCTGATGAGGGGATTAGTATACGAAACAAGCAACTATATGGTGTGTTTCAATGCCATTTCTGATGCAATTTAAGGTATGGATCAGGATTACTTCTAAGGCTTACTCTATATCTCCGAAACACTGTACACAGAAGCTTGGTGCTGAGAGATTTTCCTGCCAGAAAATAATGGCCACCAGAAAAAAAGGTTCTCCAGGACAATAATGTGAAAACCACAGATGCACAGATTTGAATGGAGCTAGGATTAGTTTCTTCACCACCACAAACTTAAAAATCCCATGGTGGTTCAAACACTTCTTGGGGGGGGGGATTCAAGTGCAAGGCCACTATCAGGAATCACTTTACTACTGGAGTGGAAAGACAGCAGGGGGAGATGTCCAAGGGAAAGAAGGCAGGTCACTATGGTTGAGAGCCACACTTTATTTTAATACAGGTATAAGACAGTCCACTGTGAAAAAAATGTGTCCAAGCCAGCTTGTTATGTAGCCTTACTTGGGTGGAATATCCCTAGAGCTAAATTAAAATAAGAACTTCTTCTATTTACATAAACAGGATTCACTAATATAATGTTTCACAGTTGGCATAATGGTTAAGTTTGTTACCTCACAGATGCAAGATACAGGGTTTAATTCTGACCTCTGGTTATAACTTGCTCTGTCACACAAGATGTAAGTGAAGTGAGCTTAGAGAAAGAGGACATAATGTGAGACATCTTCCCAAAAAATGGTCCTCAAGAGATACCAGGCATAGCACCCATGCTGTCACTCTGAGGCTTCTTAGGTTTGGAGGAGCTACAGACCTGTTCTCCCAAGTCAGCATGGAGCACAGTTTGGGAGCTGATTGAACCATCTTTTCTTAGCTGAATTATCTGAAAGTACCATGGGAACCATAGCTGTCTCAGCCACAGAGGGGCTACCAGAATACCTTTCCTGCCATCTGCAGTCTTGAAAAGGACAGAAATGAGTGGTAAGGCTTACAAGACAGACCATGTCCAGGGGATGGGGGAAGCATTCACTACCCAGATTTCCCTGCACATAATGCAAATAGATCTGTTATTACAGAGTCCTCTACCTACATTTTATGCTTTGAAAAACCTTTGGATCTGGGCAATGCTTATAGAAGCTAGGCAAAGATCTGATCAGCTTGTCGTCCACATAGTCCAGCTCTGAAGTGATCCAACTGGCCTGGAGATGAAGGCCTATCGGGGAGGGTTATTGCTGCTAACCTTCAAAACAGAAATGAACAAGTCCCCCCACCCACAAATGTTTATGTACTACACAACTGTACTGTTAACTGTCCATACCTTCAGTGTGCTTGTAAGCAAGTCTGTTTGAATGTTTGCAGAACCAGTACTTTCGGCTATTATATCCTTTAAAATTATATACTGTTTTACCATGGAGGTGTTCCTCACTCACTGCATTTTCTGGCAAGCAGTATGAGCCCTTCAAGCCAAGTCTGAGCATCTATGGTCAGTGTCAGTCTATTCTCTAGGGTTACAAATGGCATTCCTGGACTGTACAACACAAACTGGGATCTGAAGCTAAATTCCATCTTGACAGATGGGATAGGTCTTAACATTTTATTAAAATAAGCCTCTGCTTTTTCCATAAATTTCAAACAGATGTAAATATGAATCTCTCTGTTCCTGGAATGGACAAAAATTATGCAGAGTATTTTGTAAATACCCTAAGTGCAGTGGAAACAGCAAACATCAAGCAGTGAACCAAAAGTGATTCTGTCCAGCCATGAACCTCAGAAAGCATCAGTGGGCCTTGAAGATAGAGATATATAGGTATCCTTGAGATCCAGCATGTCCAAGATTGAATTAGGTAAAATGAATTGAAGTATCTACAAGGTAAGCATCTGGAATTTAGATATCAGGCTACATGGACTTCCTTGATGTTGTTTGGTTGAAATGAGAAGAATCAACTTTTACTAATCAGTCATTTGTGTCACCCACTGTGGCTGTACTACTTCTACAAGACTTATGTACATCTTCAGTGCTTAATTATTGTTGCTTACTATGATAACCTCTCATACCAGCTGAAAATCAGATACACACACACACACATACACACACACACTCACTCACACGCACTCACACTCACCCACACACACTCTCTAATCCACATGCACTCTCAAACCCACATGCACTCTCACACACACACACACTCATGCACATTCTCAACAAAAGTGACATATATGGGCTTCCCTGTGATGTTAGAGTCTATGTATAGTGGAAAGTCATAAATTAACTCATATTGTGTAGATTTTAGCTAGCAACCGCAAAAACGTAGAGAAAAAGAACTAGGGTTGAAACCACAGGTAATTATGAAAAACTTCCACTGATGAAAACCTAGTCATCGAACAGCAGCACTTTAACACATGAAAGCATGTCCACAGTAACTGTCCATGAGTCAATGTTCTGTGCACACATGCTCATAAGGAAATGTGTTTAGATTCATTCATTCATTTTCTGATAACCACTTTTATCTTCTTCAGGATCATAGGAAGTCAGGAGTAGATAGGTAAGCAAAACAGTGAGCCAGCCGTAGACAGCATACTAGGCTGCTGTAGGATTTATTTATTGCTGCTAGTTAATCAGGTGGGTAGACTGATCAGTTTAACCCTTATTAGCCAAGCCACGATCTGAATGCATACAATACAAAGTCATACAAGCAAGTCAGAACTACAGAGATGTATAAAACAAGTCAAAATACAGAGACATACAGAACAAGTTTCTACATGCAAAGTTTTAACAGTGTTTCAGTTTGGCAATACATTTTTACATAGATATTAATGTCAGCTGTCACGCTATCAAAACTTAATTGCAGTGATATACAGAACAGGTTTTTATTACAAGCTTGACTGACTGAAAAGTGTAGGACTACCAGCAGAAATATGTTTATACACAGAAATATATATTAATGCAACAGACAGATGTTCTGGAGAAGCAACAAAAGCAAAAATAAAGCAAGATTTCACACAAGTATACCAACAGAAAAGTCAGAAAACTAAAAATTCACCTATTGTCATGTTTTTGGCATGGAAAGAAATCACACACTCCTACGGAAACTTATGTGCAAACACAGAGGAAGTGCACATCCTGCGGAGAAGATCCTCCAGATGGCGTCCAAACAAGAGAACCAAGTACTGTGAGATAGCAGTGCTAAGTGTTGTAATAAAGTACTGCTGAAATGCATTTCAATGGAAAATACAATTAATGACTGAAGTACACCTATGGCAATAAAAAAAGACACACATACACACACACACACACACACACACACACACACACACACACACACACACACACACACACACACACGAGTTACAGGTAATTTTGCCTGTCATTTGTGTCAAATTAATGGATGTCCAAGTTTACAAACCTTAAAAATGCACATTAACAGGGTAGCTGAAGCACCATTGAAAATGTAACCCACATTAAAGTTCTAGGCCTTTGACACAATCCCCCCAAACACAAGCATCATTGATAAACTCACCCATCTGGGTATCACCCCATATATTACCAGGTATGTTGCAAACTGGCTCACTGATAGAACTCATACTGTCAAAATGGGGACTCCACCTCCTCCACCAGACCCATAACCAGTGGTGCTCCACAGAGATCAGTTCTGGGACCCCTACTGTCTGGAATCTACTTCTGCGAAGTACAGGCTAAAACTAAAGGACTGTGGCTGACAAAGTTTGCTGATGACTGCAAACTGGGAGTGAGTCCTCAAACCCCTAGCAATGTCAACATCCTGCAAGAAGGTCTTACCCAGATTAATGACTGGTGCTAAAGTCATGGTCTTAAATTTAATGCAAAAAATGCATTATCATCCCCTTCAGCAAGGGTGATGTTCCTGCAAACTAGCACATCAATAGCAATACCATAAGCAAACAGTCGGTGGTGAGAGATCTGGGCACACAGGTTGACAGCAACCTTAACTTCGATTACCATGTCACCACAGTGGTAAGAAGAGCATTTTATATCGCTCATCTCTTAGTAAAGATATTGCCTCCAGAAAAAAAGAGGTTATAAACCCCCTGTACTCTTCTCTCATCAGGCCAATAACAGAGTGCAACGCTCCCTTTGGTATATTCCTTTCCAAACATCTGCAGCAATTAGAGAGACCACAAAGTTTCCTAAGAAAATTCAGGGTCTTCAAGATCTGTCTTATGCGGACAGACTGAAATCATTGGCATTTTACTCTGACATACAGACTGCTCAGAGGCGACCTGTGCCTTGCATATAGAACAATCTCTGACCCAGCTTTAATGGAAATACTACACATTCACAGGTCAAATGGCACACGGGTCACTCGCTCAAAGGACCTTAACCTGGTATGTGACATCAACAGAACTTGCTGGAGAGACAGATTTGTCTCACAGAGGTTGCCCCACCTTTGGAACATGCTTCCTATTCTTGTTAAACAAAGCCCCTCATTGGCCTTATTTAAGTGCAATTTGGACAACTGGATGGGTAACTGGAAATCCACCCCAGGGGTTCCACCTGTGTCCTTCTTGGACAGGGGCAATAGGTGCTGATTTTAGTGTCTGCTTGAACCAGCCACCCTTGGGAACACGGGTTGATCTTGGCTAGGTTTGTAATGGCCCTGAGGCCATTAACCTAGTAACCTCCTATAATCTTATGATTAGTGCATTCACATTTCTGGGCGGCCATGGTGTTGTAGTGGTTAGCGTTGCTGCCTCACAACAAGAGGTTCTCCGGTTCGATCCTCGGCTGGGGTGCCTTCTGTGCATAGTCTGCATGTCCTC
The DNA here is from genome assembly GCF_019279795.1 of Protopterus annectens. NCBI lineage: Eukaryota > Metazoa > Chordata > Ceratodontiformes > Protopteridae > Protopterus > Protopterus annectens. Next base: position 260,538,287 of record NC_056733.1, read on the forward strand.
CCTGTGGTCGCGTGGGTTTTCTCTGGGTGCTCCGGTTTCCTCCCACATCCCAAAGACATTCTGTAGGTGAATTGGATACTCTAAATTGGTCCTAGGTGTGAGTGTGTGCATGTGTGTGCCTTCTGTGGAAGGTTGGGCGCCGGGCTGGCAATTCGACACTGTAAAACTCCTCTGCCAATCATGAGCAGACAGGTGATCCACTGTGGTGACCCCTAACCGGGAAAAAGCTGAAAGAAGACGAAGAAGTGCATTCACATTTCTGAATTCCCTGTATGTAATGCAAATTGTTTTTGAGAAATGTACCGAATGTTGTATTTTTAGTAACAGTAAACAAGTCACTGCTTTTACTAAGTTTATTTGACTAACCTGAGGAACTTGTTACCTTTTCATCAGAGTAAAAGAAAATCTAACTCAAAACTAGAATTGCCACCTAAATAAAAATGACCTGTATTTTCTAATACTATCTTTCTAATTCAGTTGGATATCTGTAATCACTTATACCCCTCAGTTTCTCCATCTCCCACAATTTCCTCTACTCATTCTTCTGCATCTCACTCCTATTTTTATTATAATCCAACTGTCTTTTTTATTTCTTTAATATTCAATTAATCTCTTTCTATACTCTGGTATCTATATTGTAAATATGCAAAAAAATACTGTAAATATGTACATATGGTTATATGTACTTCTGTAAATGCTACTCATATTTATGGCAATACATGATGTAATGATACCTCTACGCATATCTAAGCCACAATGTAATAACCACTCTGCTTACATCTCAGCTACAGCTTTAACAAGTATATAAATATGTGTGTGTGTGTGTGTGTGTGTGTGTGTGTGTGTGTGTGTGTGTGTGTGTGTGTGTGTGTGTGTGTGTGTGTGTTTATATTTATTACTTTGAAGCTTTTCACCCCAGACCTCCTCTGACAAGGGTCTATTTTAGCTCAGTCTGATTATCACTCTTAACAAATGAAATGAATGAATGAATGAATGAATAAATATATAAAATAAAATAAAATAATGCTGATGATAGCCAAGACTAAATGTATAACTATATGTCATTTATTGAAAAACTAGGCATGACCTAAAAGTTACAGTCTCAGAGCATGTACAAATCAAAGAGAAATTGAGAATTTGGGAAGATATTTTGTATTATTATTATATGTGTGAGGAGGGGTAATTAAAACAGTTATTTTTGCTAGTGATATCTAACCATTTAAACTCACTTAGTGATGATTCTGGAGCAAAGGCCTGGTCAAATGACTTACTCAGATTCAAAAAGCATGCACATTTAATACTATGGGGATTATTTTCCTGTATAAACATACACATGTGCACATACACATTATTCTCCTCTCTAAATATGCATACACACACACACACACACACACACACACACACACACACACACACACACACCTACATATATGGGTGCTTTTGCTCTAACTGCTCATTTGACATCTGTTAGATCGACCACATTTGATCGATATATGCAGATAGTTGACAGGTGTGCGAGATCGACAATTCAGAGGTAGGGGAATGTTCCCTTTCCCCTGGGATTCTGTGACACTGAAGTGAGTATATATAATTAACACTGGGTGTGGGTCATGGGAGGCCTTGCCCCCCTTTAAAAAATTATGTTATTTTTTACATGTGCAGAGATTTTTTTCTTGAATTATGTGTGTTAATCTGCCGATGTTCAGTTTGTTGACATTTTGCGGTCAATGTTATGGAGGTGGATGTATGGGCTACTCAATGAAAGTGAGTGGATCCATACACACACACACACACACACACACACACACACACACACACACACACACACACACACACACACACACACACACGCACACGCACACGCACACACACACACACACACACACACACACACACACACACACACACACACACACACACACACACCCTTCAGTTCTAGGCACCTGCTATTCTCTAAGCAGCATAAAATCTTATCAGAAGTCTGTAAAGTACAGTTGTGTACACTTACCATAAATGTAGATCTTTGAGTGTATTCACTGTTGCAGTCATCACACTTGGGTTGTCTGCCTGCAGGTAGCCCTCAGTCGGCCGGAATACCAGAGACTTAGTATTTCTGTGTTGACTGCTGTCATTCCAGGTCTGACGTCAGGTTGTCAGGGGTATAAAAACAGGCAGCTGATGCCATTACATCAGTTTCTCTTGCCCCAAATGTCAGGAGCCCCCCAATAGGGAGCTAAGCTATGGTGGAAAAAATCCCCACCAGTAAAAAGTAAATACCAATACTAATATCCCTGCAAGGGGTGAGAAGTATACACAGAGAGGACAGAGAGAGAGGAGAGAGATCAGGGGGCTGGAGGAAGGGAAACCAGGACTGCAACAGTGAATACACTCAAACATCTACATTTATCGTAAGTGTACACAACTGTACTATTTTCTTCGTGTTTCACAGTTGCAGTCATCACACTTGGGTTGATTTCCAAAGCTGTAGAAAGGGTGGAGACAGTCAAGAAGTGTTTGGGCTGGCTAGTATGCCCTGCAGGACTTCAGCTGCAAAACCCACCCTTGACTTGGAAAATATAGGCAGGTGGTAATACTTGGTGAATGTGTGCACAGAACTCCAGGTAGCAGCCTCCAGAATGTCCCTGGCAGGGACTCCCCTGAGGAATGCTGTGGAGGTAGAAGTTGCCCTAGTGGAATGTGTTCTGACTCCCTGAGGGGTTGGTTTCCCATGGTGTTTGTAGCAGAAATGGATGCAGCGTGCTATCCATTTGGAGATTGTCTGTTTTGAAATGGCCTTGTCCACTGCCCCTGGTGCAAAACTGAGTAATAACTGGTCAGACTTCCTGAAGGGCTTAGTCCTATCCAGGTAGAATCTGAGCTGTCTGTGCACGTCCAAGGAGTGCAGGATCCTTTCCCCTTTATTTTGAAGATTAGGAAAGAAGGTTGGCAAATGGATAGATTGGTTGAGAGCCACACTGGACATCACTTTAGGCATAAAGGAAGGATTAGTCCTGAGGGAGACCCTGTCCGCATGAAAAATAATGAAGGGTTCCATGGCCATAAGTGCTTGTAGCTCAGACACTCTTCTCGCTGAAGTGATGGCCAGGAGCAAGGCTGTTTTCCAAGAGAGGAATTTTAAGTCTGCTGATGCTGCAGGCTCAAAAGGAGGTAGTGTGAGCTTTTCCAGTACAAAGTTAAGGTCCCAAGCAGGGGTGGGTGCTCTCCTTGGTGGCCATAAGTTGTTTGCCCCTCTCAGGAACTGTTTGATGACAGGGAGAGAGAACAGGGGTGGCTCAGAGTTGTAATGAACTGAGATGGCAGAGGCATGAATCTTAATGGAGGGGAAGGATAAACCTCTGTGGAGTAGATCCGCTAAGTAATCCAGGATTAGAGGTAGGGAGGGCAGTGTTGTGTCCTCTCTTTTAGATTGAATCCAGGAGCAATACCTTTTCCACCTATCAGCATAAGATTACCTTGTATTGGGTCGTCTCACTTCAAGAATGATGTCCAGCACCTGCTTGCTTAGGCTGGTCACTGGGGGAGAATTCAAGGAATAAACCAGGCTGCAATATTTAGGGTTTGCAGTTGCGGATGCAAGATCTGTCCTCCCTGCTGAGTGAGCAGAGTCGGGCTCTGGGGTAGGTGCCAGGATGGTTCCGGTGATAGGCTGCGCAGGAGTGGGTACCAGTGCTAGCGTGGCCAGTCCTAGGCAATCAGAATTGTCCTTGGTCTGTCCTGTCTTATCTTGAGCAATATTTTGAGAGAAGGGGCAGAGGGGGAAATGCATAGATTGAGAGGTTTACCCACTGGAAGGATAGGGCATCCACTTTCCAGGCCCTGCTGTGAGGTGTCCTGGTGCAGAATCTGCTGAGCTGGTGATTGCAGGGATAGGCAAATAGGTCCCCCTCTGTGATCCCCCATTTCTGAATCAGAAGGCTGAAGGTGCTGGGCTCTAACTGTCATTCGTGTGGGTCTAGGAGATTTCTGCTTAAGTCGTCTGCCAGTGAGTTTTGTTTGCCTGGCAAGAATTGAGCTTGCAGATGGACCTGCATGTCCAAGGCCGTGTTCAACAGGGCGATGGCTAGCCTGCAGAGTGGGTAAGAGTGGGTTCCCCCCCGTTTGTTGATGTACCACATAACTGTGGTGTTGTCTGTTTTTATTAGCAGGGGTCCTGGTGAGAGAGTAGGAATCTTAAAGCTATTAGAGCATGATGAACAGCTAGCATCTCTTTTTGGTTGATGTGCAGATGAATCTGACTTGGGCTCCAGTGTCCCTGAATGCATTTGTCGTCCAGGTGTGCCCCCAGGCATAGTCTGATGTGTCTGTGGTTAGGGTCTGGGCGGCGTGAGGTTGAGTAAAGGGCAGTCCCTTGTTGTGGTTGCATGCTGCTGCTCACCAGAGAAACTCTGTCCTTAGACAGGGTATGATAGGAATGACTGTTTCCAGGTCCTGAGAATGCTGGCACCAAAGACATTTTAAGTACCATTGAAGTTTCCTCATCTGCAGTCTGGCATATGAAATTAGTAGGATACATGAGGCCATGAACCCTAGTGCCTGCAGGATTTTCCTTGCAGATAGCTGGGTTCTGTTGGCCCTTTAAGTGAAGTAGTCTGTCAGATAGACTTGTTTTTTCTGGAGTAAGGACTGCCATCTGGGATGCTGTGTCCAAGCTTGCTCCCAGGAATACAATCTTTTGACTGGGGACTAGTTTTGATTTATTTTTGTTGATGGTGTACCCCAGGGAGGTTAGAAGGTCTTTTTCAAATGTCAGGTGCTACAACAGTATTTCCTGACTGTCTGTCTGAATCAGGCAGTCGTCCAAATACAGGTAAATATGAATTTTTCTCTGTCTGCAGTAGGCAATGGCTGGAGCCAGACATTATGTGAATACTCTGGGAGCAGTGGATAAGCTAAAGGGAAGTGCAGAGAACTGATATAGCAATAACCCACGCCTAGGTGTGGGTAATGCTGGATTTACCCACGGTTGGTGTGGTTTGGTCCCGAGGGCGAAGCCCGAGGAACCAAACAAAGCCAACCGTGGGTAAATACAGCATTACCCACACCCAGAAGTGGGTTATTGCTATTATACCATGACATTATTTAAGAAAAGAAACTATTACTTTTCTTAAATAATGGCATAGTATAATGCCTGTTTACTGCCCTTCCACAGATGTCTGGCATCCGCGGCAGTTCTGATGTACTGCGCCTGCGCAGTACATCAGAGCTGTGGGCAAAAGCAACGGAGAAAGCAAGATCTCCGTTTTTTTTTTTTTTTTACTGTTTCGCTATGTTAAATGGGTTTAACATAGCGAGACAGCTTTAAAATAAGCAACAGAGATGTCCGTTGCTTATTTTAAAAATGTCTCGCTATGTTAAACCCATTTAACATAGCGAAACAGTAAAAAGCAACGGAGATCTTGCTTTCTCCGTTGATTTTTTTTTAAAACCTGTCTCGCTATGTTAAATGGGTTTAGTATAGCAAGACAGCTTTAAAATAAGCAACGGAAAGCAACGGAGATCTCCGTTGCTTATTTTAAAGCTGTCTCGCTATGTTAAACCCATTTAACATAGCGCGACAGTGTTTTAAAAGTAGAGTTATACTAATGGAAAAAAGTCCGGGCGACCGGACCTTTTTCCATTAGTATAACTCGATTTATAATGTGCACGCTGGCCAATCAGCGTGCACGTTTTGGGAGGGTCATGGTATAATAATGCATAGATCCTGCCCTGATGCGTAGATATTTCCTGCAAGAGTCCCTGATAGGGATGTGCAGATAAGCTTCTTTTAAGTCTAGGGTGGCTAACCAGGCATCTTTGGCCAGCATAGGAAGAAGCTGCTGCAGGGTGAGCATTTTGAATTTTGGTACCACCAGGAAGGTGTTTAGAATGGAAAGATCTAGGACTGGGCGCCAAGTGCCCTCTTTTTTGGGTACCAGGAAAAGTCTGGAATAGAACCCTTGACCTATCTGTTCTGCAGGAACAGGATGAATTGCCCTTATAGAGAGCAGGGATTGAACTTAGTTTTGTGCCTCTGCCCACTGGTTTGGTGGAAGGTCTAGGAACCCTTCTGGGGTTGGCAGTGAGTGGAAGTAAAATTTGTACCCTTGGGATATAATGTTGAGGACCCATCGGTCTTTAGTGATGGAAGTCCAGTTTTTTGCATGATGGGCAAGTTTTCCTCCTAGGGGCACAAGCAGTTGGACAGAGGTGGGGAGTGGGGTTGAGAAGTCATTGTGAATTCTTTCCATAAGGGGGTGGCTTAGCACTCCCTGTTTTTGATGTGGAGGCAGTCCATTGCTTAGATCTCTGCATACATTAAGACTGTAGTCTGGGGGGGTCTGTTTCCCCTGGGTCTAGTTTGAGATGGCCTTGAGGGGGCTGGAAAGGACCAATGTTTCAAGGGGCAATGCCTACTGAATCTAGGAGGCTGGACTTGCAAGAAGTCTTTGACTGTCTGCACAGATTTAGCTTTTTCTTCCATCTTTTTAAGAACCGCTTCTGCTTTGGTGCTAAACAGATTGTCCTTGTTCAAAGGAGCGTCTAGTAATTTTGATTAGACATGGTCTGATAAGGTCTGTTCCTTAAGCCAAGCACGCCTTCTCAGTATAGAACCAGTGACTGCTACCCTGCAAGATGCTTCTAGGGCATCAAAGCCACATTGCAAAGTATGCTTGTTGACTTGCATTGCAGAATGCATAAGCTCTTGTAATTCTTTACTTTCTGCACAGTCTGTAAAGGAACCTATTTTTTTACTTAATAAGTTCCATAACATGTTGTTGGTACTTCAGCATGTGAAACTGGCAATTCAAAGCCTTAAATGGTGAGAGTTGCAGAGGTGTATACTTTCTTATCCCATCTGTCTAAACCTCTGGAATCCCTGTCCAAAGGGGTGGGATTCTTAGCTGTAGTTGCTTTGATACCTTTAGGCTCCTGAGAGATGACCTCTGGGTCAGCAGCAGGATTTTTGCAAAGGAATTTGTGAGAGTTAGGAACTCTGTAGTACCTGTCTGGTTTGCTAGGAGCACGGGGAAAGGTATCAGGAGTTAAACTGGATTCCATAAAGACACCATCCACACCATCCAGGACTGAGGGTATTGCTAAAGGCCTACATTGTGGCAAATCTAGAAATTCTCTGAGTCTCTTTTTGGACTGAGGATAGTCTTGGCATTCCCAGTAGAAATGCTCTCTTAAAGTATGTAAGGTTTCACCAAAAGAAAAATCATCTGGAGGAGAAGCAGGGGGAATGAATGCCTCTGCATCTGAATCCTCATAAGCAGATAAAGGCATGTCTTCATAATCAGATATCTCAGAGTCGTCGGACTCTAGGTCTGTTAAAGCTGCTGGGGACAGGTCTCTTTCTCTTAGCAGGGGAAGGCTAACTTCCCCTAATCAGCATAATAAGGTCTTCTGCCATTTTAAACATTTGATGTTGTGGCAAGGAAGCAGGTGCATGAGTTTGGGTCGTCGGTTTTTTAGGCGTAGCACGTACTCTTGGCCTTAGAAACTCAGTAGTTTTAGACAGAACTGAAAATGCAAAAGAATTTGTCGGTTTGTGTCGAATATCTGTAGTGCGAAGAACTTCCTCAAAAGCTGGTGCCTGCTCAGCGGCTCCGGACCCATCAAAGGTAGAAACATCTGCAGGTTCCGTAGTTGAAGAAGAGTCTCACGGCATACCGGATTCCGAATGGGGTCTAGGTAGAGGCCTGCGAATCCACTGAAGCGGGCATAAGGGGCTGCAAAAGCACCTCACTGAGTACCAGCGTACTGGCGACTAGCTTAACGGAAGCGTTGTCGGCAGTTTTGGACCTGTGCGGTCTGTCTCTGTCTTTATCCTTACATTTTTTTGGAAGATCGGTAGTCGGATGGCTTACCGAAGCCATTTCGGAATACGGAGATCGAGAACGAAAGTATTTAGGGACAATAAGGGCCCGACGATGAATAGTTCAGTTGTTGAACAAGGCACAAAACCGACAGCGAGGTATGTCGTGGTCTGGGCCTAAACAGGTGACGCAGTAAGAATGGAAATCTCGGTGTGGAATTTGCTTTCCACACACAAGACAATTGTTAACTTTTTCTGACATCGGTTAGAGCAAGAAAAAAGGATCCCCAATGGGGTACTTAGCTTTAGAAGACATCAGGATGATTCAATTCGGAAACGAAAACTCAGGTAACAGCCAACCAGCACTCGTGCGAGCTGCTTCTGCTTCGGGCTCCTCGGCAAGAAAGACTGATGTAATGGCTTTTGGCTGCCTGTTTTTATACCACTGACGACCTGATGTCAGACCTGGAGTGACAGCAACCGATGCAGAAATACTAAGTCTGTGGTATTCAGGCCGACTGAGGGCTACCTGCAGGCAGATAACCCAAGTGTGATGACTGCAACAGTGAAACACGAAGAACATCTGTAATTTATGTGCCTGTACAAGCAGGTATGTATGTATATTTATGTGTGTGTGTCTGCCTTTCACTCCTCACTAAAATCTTTAACACAAAATGTGACAAGTCAACAGGGTGTGTGACACACGATAAAGTCTGCGAAAGGGAATGTAAGACACAGTAGAATAAAATGCAATCACAATTTATTATAAATTTATATTTTAATTATTGGCAGGTAGCAGGTAAAGCCACTTCCTCCAAGAGTACAGAATATTTCTCAGAGATAAAACGAGTGATGTACCTCATAATGTGTCACAGCTAAGATTTACATGCGCATTTGTGTGTGTATATGAAAGTATCCACGTATGCATCTATTACTAAGTATTACTGCACTGCATCTCTGCTATTCCCTCAAATGCTTCAGCCACATTAAAATCAGTTTCTTTATAGCCCGTTTATTCATTGTAAATCTTATTGGTTTGTTCACTGCTACTAAAAATACAAGCTGCAGTACATTTTCCAAAAAGAGATCAAATCACATGCAGGATATTCAATTTTGTGAATACACTAATCTACACAAGTAAATCAAAAGTACTGACCATTCAGGGAGTATTCATTTTATATTGTTTTCTCAAATACTGCAGTGCTACTGCATTACCATTTAGAATAACATACACCACAGCTATGAAATGCACCCCCAAAACCAGAGAAACTCTGCATTTATGTGGCAAGGTTAATGACTGAAACTCAATTACAATTTTAAAACTCAGAAAAGGAATTCCCTGGTTTCTGACAAAATTAAGACCAGCTGGTCTGCTTTTAACAGTGCAAACCAGATGATCTCATTTTCTTCTGCTCAGTTTGCATACCCTTAAAAATTGTACTGTACTACTTACTCAGTTTCTGCAGTGTCTGGATAGACGATAAATAAAACAAGACACTGGCTGTGGTTCAGGCAGCCTGAGATGTATGTTCAAACTGAGACTGCTGTACAAGAACTTCATAACACACAACATGCAAATCACTGCAGCTAGGTCACTAGGATTAATCATATCTAACAGCTCCACACAATGCATCGAAAAACACATATTTTCTTTCTAAATGAATACCGGTAAAACATAAATTGTGCAAAAAGAATAAAAATGAAAAAAATCATATCACGTAATATAATGTCATTCCTTGTAAAAGAACTGAGACTTGCATAAAACTAAGTGTGGGGCAGTTCATAAATTGGATATTTAAAAGGGGAGTGACATATAAAAAACAGAAAGAATAACTGTTTTTCGCAGTTTTTGGTGTTAAAGAACCAGTATCGCTGTATATGACTTCAGTTTGTCCAAGCAATCACACCTAGTTCTATATGAAATGTTTCCTTCAATGTTCTTTGCCATACCTCTGAAGCATCTTCCCTTCCACTCTGATTCTTCCCTACACTTATATATATATAAACTCATCAACTTTTCTCCGATCTCCTTCATCTGTTTCATGCTATGTTGCCTCTCTTCTCGCGTAACTCTTTAGCCTTGTTTCTCTTCTCTTGTGCCATAAATATATCACAGTTAAATTAATAACTTGTACCACTTCACACCACTTACAATAGGTGCACTGTACTGTAGGAACTGTTTTTTTTAACTTAATTAAATAATTTCTTCATACCTCTTGATACTAATACGACTGTTAACGTCATCTCATCTTTGTTCACAACTTATTACACAGCTTAACATTTTTATATTTACTATATTTTGTGTTCATTCCTGGCCCCTTCTGAAAATGGAGCCTGCCCGGTAGGGTTAACCCGTTGAGCAAAACAAACATAGATAACATTAAATACCAACAGTAATATCTACTTGTGGCAGCTTATAACTATTGCTGAATTCAATTATGTCAGGTAATTTTATCTCTGAAAAAATTTTCCCTGTAGAAAATGATACTGCAGATAATGAATATTTTAATTTCTATCAGCATCCCGTTTATTCTTCATAAATGGTTCAAAACAGAAAAAATATATATCTTTAGCTATATGTGTATATATATATATATATATATATATATATATATATATATTTATACACAAATGAGGATATACTGTTGCTCCATAGTTGATGCTTAATTTTAACACTCAAACTTAAATTTCTGCTTCTACACTATTTTACACAAATTATCCAAATTGACATTCATCCTAACCCAGGTCCCAACAACCTCAACACTCAACAAACACCATCTTCCTCCTGTCCCTCTCTTACCACCTGTATCCATTCTAGCACACATCCTCATCCCTAGCCCCCTCTAATTCAGATCTGCTCCTTCTAAATCTCAACCTCTGAAGCATCTGAAATAAAACCAGTGAATTCCATGCTACACTAGCAACCTACTCACCAGACATAGCTGTAATAACTGAAACCTGGTTAAAACCCCACATTAAAGGCAGTGAAATTCTCACTACAGGCTATAACATTATAAGGCTAGACAGAGTTAACAAACGTGGAGGGGGAGTTGCTGTTATGTTTAAAGATACCCTCAAAATCAAGCAACTTACCTGCACCCCCTCCTGTTCTACCCAACTGTGAACTACTTACCACCTGCCTCGAAATTAAACCTAACAAGTACAAAATTATTATAGATGCCTACTTACCCCCTGGGAAATAATCTCCCCCTCATTGAAAATCTATTAAACTAGGCAGCTACCAAATTCTCCCAAGAAACAATTGTGGTTGGTGACTTTAACCTGGATTGGCATATCTGCACATTAACTAGTCCATCTAATTTTGTTAATCTCTTTAACTTCACCCAAACAATAACCTGTCCATCCCATACAGACAAGCACTCCAACAAGCAGTCAACACTAGATTGGATCTTAACCAACAAGCCTAACCTTAGTTACCTAGATGGGTGCCTCCTGACTCTCTCAGCGATCACTCTCCAACCTTCTTTTATAGAAAGCGAGTGCATACTCAAAATTACATCATCTAAATATATCACTACCAAGAAAAATTTCTCCCCTACTAGCTTCAAATTCCTACTCCAACAATGTAACTGGACACCCCTTAAACACCTACAGTTAGATGCTGCTGTTAACTACTTTAATGAAACCTTCCTCACAATCTTAAATAATCTACTAAAACCAAACCCCTGCCATGGCTAACCAAAGACACCAAACTACTAATGAAACATAGAGATAAAGCCTGGTCTCTATATCTCCAAAGACAAAACAGACCTCTTAATCTATCAACAACTAAGAAACTTAACAAAGATACAGATCAAAAAAGACAAACATGCTTTCTATCCTGTCAACAAAAACACCAAAATAACCCCCAAAAATTCTGGCAATCCATCAACTAGCTCATAAACCCAGGTCGTACCTCTACCCCTCCTCCTGACACCCCAACAACCCTGACCCCAATTCTTCTCATTTCAACTCCCACTTCATAAACACGGTCATCTCCCGACTAGACAACCAACCAACCCAGCCACTTTCTATCGCCATCCCTTCCCCAGATACTCATAATCCGTTCTCCTTTACACCTGTGCAAACTAACTACATAAAGACTCTCTTAACCAAACTCAAACCTGGCTGCATAGCTGCAGATAAACTTTCAAATGACTTTCTAAAACCTGCCTCCCCTTCCATCTCCTACCTCATTTCTATCCTGATTAAATGGTCTATTAAAGAACAATATATTCCACTTTTGTGGAAAATATCTCACATCATACTGCTCCACAAAGGTGGACCCTCCAAAGAACTAATTATCGACCCATAGCCATCCTGTCCCCCCTTGCAAAAATACTAGAAAAAATGTATACACAACCAACTCATTAACTATTTCCTCAACAATAACCTCCTGTCTAGCACATAACATGGCTTTAGACCTAAGCACAGTACTACTGCTGCCCTCCTAAACTTCACCAATACCATCTATCATCACATGAATGAAGGCCAGCTTGTCTCATCCATCTTTCTCGATATGTCAAAAGCTTTCGACACCGTATCCCACCAAGTACTTCTCAATAAACTATCTTTCTACACCCTATGACATTCATCACTAACCTGGTTCCATACCTATCTATCCAGCTGTCAGCAAGCTACAATATGGGAAACCTCTCTTTCTCCACTACTCCGCATCTCCATAGGAATACCTCAAGTATCCATACTTGGTCCTCTTCTCTTTACCATATTCACTAATGACCTTAGTTCAGCTACTCAACATGTCTCATTTGTACAGTATGCTGATGATGCTACACTTATCTGCTCCGCCCCCACACCCCAAGAACTCCAACTTAAAATGCAATCATCTTTTCAGGGCATTGAAACATACCTCTCTCAACACCAACTAATTTTAAATCCCAACAAAACCAAAAAAATAGTCCTCAGTAACAAAAAATACAACCTCCCCCAGCCCCTTTTATCACTCATTTCTGCAAATGGAATCATGACAGTCCCCAAAAAACACACTAAACATTTGGGTGCAACCATAGATGAGAACCTCAGGTTTGATACACACATTGCCCAGACTGTCAAAAATGTCCACATCAAACTAGGCACCCTATACAGGGCCAAACCATACCTTATTCCCAATGCCAGGACAGCCACTGCTCGCACATATCTGCTATCCACCCTCCTGTATGCTTCCTTCATATTCACTAATCTTAGAAAATCAGACCTCAACAGCCTAGAATCATGCTTCAAAAAGATAGCTAAATATGCCACCAATCAACCACACAGATCTCACCACTGTTTAGCTCTCTCACAGTTAAACTGGCTAGAGCTCCCAAACCTTTTATCGCTTAATCAGCTAACCTTAGTCCACAACATAATCTATTTCCCCAGTAACTGCCCTGCAATCTCCCACCTAGTTGAACCTAGTAACAATCTCAGATCTCTCATATCTTCTAACAAACTCTTACTCAAGGTCTTTAACTCCCACAACTATCATGGTGATTCCCTCCACTCACACAAAATAGCCATACTCTGGAACACACTTCCAGAAACTATTACAAAAGAAACAATCTCATAATCAGTTCACAGCACTCCTAAAGGAACATCTCACTAATCATTGTTTGTGCTCTTGTCACTCCACTGGATAACTACAAACCCACTTCTGTCTTAGTTCTCATCATAACTACTATCCTCATTTGTATTATTTGCCTTATATAAAAATAGCACAGTACTGTATGGTGCAATTACTTAGTTTGTACTATTTCCTGTATTGCTCAGTCAATCATATTGTATTTGTTTTTGAAATACTGTGGAGTTTTTCTCCCGGGGTCTCCACTGAAAACGGGCCCCTGGCCCAGTTGGACACTACCTGGTAAACAAATGTAATAAATAAAAATAAATAAAAATAATTTAGTTTAAAAATCTAAAATTTCAAATACTTACAACTAGCAACAGTCTGTGCAGCAGACAATGCTATCTGCTGGTATATGTCTGATCAACAACCTCTTTGTCAAGACCTATCTGGTAATCTTAGACTGAATGGAGCTCTGACCAATCTAATTATAACTCCCCTTCCCATAGGTTTCATGATCATTACCGAGGGTGCGCAGGTGGCACAGACTCCATCAGAGGAGACGTGTGTGGCTTTGCTCCCACTCCCCCAACCATCCCCATAAAAGAGTTCATCTAAAACTAGTTTGATCTGTTAGGCTTGATTAAACTGATTTTGGTAAAGTGTCAGTCAGCCTCTGTATATTCTGTGTCCATTTACTGGAACAGATGTACTCATTTTTTGGGAAGAGAGTAACAATCCAATTTATTTACACCATGTTGGAGAAAACTAGTTAAGGTACAAAACCAGAAATCTGTAGCACTTTTCACTTGGATAATACATGCTTTGAGTGGAGTCACTATCACCATTTAAAAAAAAAATTACCTCATGTTACCACCCAGAGAAATTTCAGCTTCTTTTCACACTGTGAATAATCCCTATCTTTTACACATTCAAATTTGCTGGCTTCCTGCTCTGTCTTCAACACGATCTACCCAATTCTTTGTTTAAGTAAAACGTAATTACGATGGGCTAGAAAGCCAACAAACTGAATGGCCAGGTTACAGCAACTCCCCGCAGCATGCGGTAGCTGCTTTATCTTTGAAAAGGGTGTTGTGAGACATTTACTTACTTATTTACTATTCTTAAGAAAATAAAGAGATGAAAAACACTCCCAGTTTTTAATTCTCCAAGTCTTTTGGGTTTCTATTACCATGATGGGAATGCACCACATTCCTAAGTCAAAGTATGATTAAAGTTCATGAAATTAGTATTGTTTCAATCTTTGAAAATGACCTCTAATAATGGTGTCTTAGGTGGACACTTAGGTCACCTGTGCATAACCTCACCTAGAATAATGCCACAGTATGAACATAAAATGACTGATTTCAATAACTGGCTCACTTTTTGGTGTTATTCAAAGGGGATCTAGTTCCTGTCAGCCTGGGAAGCCATGGTCGGCAAACATACCTCTCAACTGTACAGATTTTTGCAGAATGTCCAGATTTTGGTCTAATATTTTTGGTCCGTTTTTTATAAAGTTGTGGTTCTCTGGCAAATTAGTGGCAAATCATTGAAGATTAAAGTTAGAAAATAATGGCAAACATTTCAGTTTCTGACTTCATACCTTTCAGAAAATTCATGTTAATGCAAAACCTGTTATTCTATCAATTTCCTAAATTTGTAAGAGCAATATTTAAAAATTGTCCCTATATTTGTGCTTTTGTCCCCCTTTTATTTATGGCTTTGTCCAGATTTATCGCAATAAGAGGTTGAGGGGTCTATATTATGTTGTCGAAGGACAGATGCATAAACAGTGAACACACTAATTGCCAAACAGCCACTTCAGCAAATGTTTTCCCAGCAGAAAAAAATGCTTAGCTGTCATCAGGGATTTGTCCTTTTCCCCACTGTAGTGCGATCTCAGAGTTGGTATATTTAGTTAGGAGAGGTGTGGGGGACACAGCCCCCACATCGGGGGTGGTGGTGATGGGAGTCTAAGCACCCTACTTTGTAGGGTTTGAACACTTGTTTTGTGTTTCTTTAAAAATTCGCTGAAGTGGCCGTTCGGCGATTACTGCGCACACTGTTTATGTGTCAATGAAGATGTGTTCGGTGAACACGTCTTTCTTCAACATAATATAGACCCAAGGGTAAGAGGTATGCCGGCAAACCTCACTGTTTGCACCTGCCACCTCTAGGCTTTCAGCTGCTGGCAAAGGCTCTTGCCTCCCCCACAGTACCTTTTTTAGGCAAGGTCTTGAAAACATTACCAATGTGAAATTAACCAATCAGAACAAAATAAGGGTCATGCTGTTAAATGCTAGGAGCTTAACCAAAAACTGCACTCCCTGGAAACACTTTTATCACTAGAACATGTAGATGTCTGTGCAGCCATGGAAACCTGGTGAAAGGCCTCAGACAGTACCCCGGTCTTGCAAGGTTACAATGGCCTTCCACACCTTTAGATTGTACAATGAATGTGTGAAAACCAAAGGAGGCGGTGTTTTAATCTATATTAGAGATAAATTCACCTCTCGTCTAGTTAGACCTGACAACTCCACGGAGTTACTCCAGATCCAGGTTACGGTGGGTAATACCCCCATTCAAGTTATAGCCAGTTATAAATCCCCCTCCATGGGCCACAATGCCATGAAGCCTACTTGTCCAAACTGGAGACCATCCAAATTTTACTGAACACACTGGTTACAGGAAATTTCAATTATCCCACCATCAACTGGGAAACCTACGCTAGCCCCAACTCATTAGCGCAAAAGTTCCTTGACTTTGTTAATTCATATGGTATAAATTGTCCATATTCCGACAAGAGGAATAAACATTCTAGAATTGGTCCTCACCAACATGTCAAACATGTGCACTGCTGCAACTGCTGGACCCTCAATAGTTAAAAATTACCACAAATCAGTCATCTTCGAGCTAGCACTAACACCAGAACTTAGAAAGGGTGAAATCAGACTAAAAAACTACACCAAGGCAAATTATACTCTCTTAGGTGAAGGTATAAATGCATTCCAAGCCCCATCTCAAGCTGGAAGTGGTGACTATGCCGAAGCTTACACTAAAGCCCTTTACAAACACTTGCATAAATATATAAACTCAGCTGTACTAGAAAGAATCAAAGCCAGAGGTCCAAATAAAAAGAAGCTACCATGGTGGACATCCAGTATTAACAAACTTTACAATAAACCCAAAAAGCTGCTGTCCAAAAAGAAAATGGCAAGGCCCCAACAATGGTAAAGCACTCTCCTCAGCCTCAACAGGCCAATAAGATAACTTGTCAAATCCTCCAAGGGCTCCTTTGAGAGAAACTTAGTAAGTACAGCCAAGGATAACCGTAAGGCCTTTTATAGCAATGTACGTAACCTAAAGGGTAGGACTCAAGCATGTGCAGAACTAGTGGCCAGTGGTATCACACACACACTGACCCCACAGAAATAGCAAACCTGCTAAAGGATAGGTTTGGTGAAAATTTCACTCTCATCACCTCCTAACTTACAAGCAGTAAAAGAAACTCACCACTTAGCGAAGTAACCTTGGATAAAAAGAGCTGTATATAAGAGAACAAAAACCAAGGATGCACCAACAGCTATGTAAAAATCCAAAAATTATCAGCAGACAAATCCAAAACGACAACAGCCAACGATATATTCCACTTTTTATTGACAGGAACAGAATAAAATAGTAAGCGCTTTCACATCCTATGATGCTTCTTCAGACTTCAATAACATTCAGTGAAAAGCCACTCATTAAATACAGCTTCTTTGCACAGCTTAATCACATAACAAGCAATTACCTATTCATGTTTAAAGTGCCTGTGCCTAAAGAATTCAGTAGTACTTTAAAAGTTGATCACTTAACCCAGCATTATGTGCATAACAAAGTGCAGTTGAAATAACTTTATAAAAGTGTTGTTTCAGCATTATTCATAAAACACATAAAAGCCACTCTTTAGATACAGCTTCTTTGCACAACATAATCACATATCAAGCAGTTAACTAATTATATTTAAAGTGCCTGTGCCTAAGGAATTCAATGGTGCTTTGAAAGTTAGTCGCTCAGTACAATATTATATGCATAACATAATGCAGTTAAAATAACTTAATAAAAATGTTGTTTCAACATTGTTCATAAAGCACATATATGACAACAAATGTATTTCATCCTTTGAAGTCTTCTTCTGAAAACTCCGTTGAACTTATCTGTCATTAACCAAGTTTTATAAGATTTTGTCTATATAAATTAGCTTATTAAAAATATATAAAAATAAAATGTATAATAGAAAAAACTATGATATCTAATAAAAATATATGCCGTTTATAAAATGTCTCTCTAAAAAAAGCACATAAAAAATCAATGTTTTTTAGCAAGCTTATTGTGTCTATATACAAAACTTTAGTGTTTAAGTGGTCTGGCTGCTAAGAATGGTTTTAGTGAGATCTTCTCATTTAGACCATGTTTATGGGCTTGCAGCCTAAGGATCCACTTGTTTTCTACTTCCTCTGTTCTATTTTTGGGGTTCCCCAACCTACTTGTCCTATTCACTTTTTCTAACCCCCTAAATCTAAAACAATGCGTTAGACCATTTTCTATTACATGTCGTGCCAGTGCATTGGTGGTATTTTCCTTGTTTATAGCATAGATGTGCTCTCTTATGCGTTCACGTAACGTTCTATTGGTTTTTCCAACATAGAACGTTTTGCATAACTGACATTGTGCCAAATAGACCACATCTGTGGTTTTGCAATTGGCAAAGCCTTTAAATCTATATGTATGCCCTGTATAAGGGTGTATGAAAGTTGCTTCTTCCGCTATGTATTTACATTGATTGCATGCATTGCAGGGAAAAGTGCCTTCCTTCGATATCAAAGTAGAGCCCCTATGCATTTGTTCATAACATAGAAGCCTATTCAAAGATTTCATGTTTCTATAACCTATGCTCGGCTTCTCGCTCACTAAGTTCCTAATTTTGTCATCGGCTTTCAATAATCTCCAATTGTCCTCCAAAATTTGTTTTATATGTGTGTTTCTAGTGGTGAAAGGAATTACTAACCTATTTTTGGTTTCAGTATTGCTAGTGGTATTCTCATACCTAAAATCATTGTTCCTATTGAAAAACGGGGTACCTTTACCGGCTCTATGTATATTGCCCGTCTTAATGGCTTTCTGCACCTCAGTTTTTTTGTATCCTCTAGAGACAAAGTTATCTAGCAATCTACTTTGCTGCTGATAGTAAGTTGTGTCTTGCGTGGTTAGTCTCGATGCTCTAAGGACTTGGTTCTGTACTATGTTGGAATGTATATGTCTGGGATGCATGCTGTTTCGATGTAGAAGGCTATTCTTCCAACAGGACTTCCTATGTAAATCTGTATCAATCCCATTGTTGCCCTTAGTTAACATTACATCCAAAAATTCTATCATCTGATGTGAATATGAACATTCAAAAATCAAGAAATTGGTCGTGCCATTGATATATTCAACAAATTCCATCAACTGTTGTTCAGTTCCCCCCCATACAATAAAAACATCATCCACAAATCTATTGTAGTGTTTGAGACAATGGACATATATCAAATTCTTTAGTACATATGTTGTTTCCCAAAATGCCAATACCAGATTGGCATAAGAATTGGCACAGGGAGTGCCCATGGCTACTCCCTTTTTCTGTAGATAGTAGCCATCATTGTATAACAGAACATTGTTTTCAAGCACTATGTCCAATAATGTCATCCAACAGATGACATTGTTGTTTGTAATGTGGTTCTCAAGCAAAACAGCCTAACATATTCTATTCCTATAGTATTAGGAATGGATGTAAATAACGATTTTACATCAAGTGTAACAAATAAATCATCCTTTCCAATTGGTGTAACTCTATTGAGGCTTGCTAGGTTCTCAAGGAAATGTTGAGTGTCCTTGAGTATGTGGCTGGTGTTGTTAACTATTGGCTTAAATTTTTTATCTAAATATATAGATAGAGGTTCTGTCAGCCAGCCTTTGCTTGAGACTATCGGTCTCAATGGGGGGTCTGACGGTTGTTTGTGGATCTTTGGTAATCCTCTAAAGGTGGGAACTAGGGGATTTTCTACTATGAAGTATTTATACATCTCAATATCAATGACATTACTTAGTAGAAGATCATACAGGTGACCATGTACACCCTTGATTATTTTGTTTAATGAACTTCCATCTAGTGGATGATAAGTGTCTCTGTCTGATAGCAGAGACTCTATTTTACTTACATACATCCCTCTATCCATCACAACAATAGCTCCCCCCTTGTCCGCTTTTCTTATTATTATGTCTTCATTCTTCTGCAGACAAAACACTGCTTCTCTTTCATCCCTAGTCATATTAAAAAAATCAGGTTTCACATCATTCCTGCTGTATAATTCATATAAATCACTTTCACAAGCCCGTTCAAATGCCTCGAGCATCGGATGTTGTGGAGGCACAAATGTTGATGGTTTCCTGAAAATGTTAATATTGCCATTGTCGGCATTACTTGTGGCCTCTCCAAATAACATTTTAAGGCCTATATTTCTTGTAAATAGCTTTATGTCTACAATTATGTCAGCAACATCTACAAAGCCAGATGGTATGAAACCCAGGCCCTTGTTTAATACTGAAAGTTCTATTTCGCTTAAAACATACCTAGAAATGTTGAAGACTAGGTCATGCTGATGGGTTTCAATGCCTTCCTCTGTTGCTCGTAGATCTCTTTGGTGCTTTTCCTTTTCTTCCTCTGATTGTAAGGAGACCAAGTCCGTTTGTCTATGGGCTTGATGGGAAGCGGAAAAGATGGAAACCCCTCAGATGAAACCCCTTCGGATTCTAGAAACACCTCGTCTTCTCTAACATCTGATTGTAGTTCCACCGTCGGTTGTTTGGCACGAACATCTCCATTTGCAGTGTTCAATGTTGAGGGGGGGGTGTGTGTGTAGATGAATGTTTCTCACCCTCTGAGTGTATTAGGGCCTCGATGGTAACCTGTCGCTTGTTCCCAATGAATTTGTTTGTTTTGGAGCCCATGTTCGAATTCAGCGTAGTAGAAGATTGCATATTGGGTTTCTCAACGGACCCTGTTGTGTGCATAGTAATTGATTTCTGAGCATTCATTGAACCTTTGTCGGATGACAAAAGCGGAGGGGGTTTATTTGTGTTGGCATCCTGTGGTGCCCGATTGGGAATCCTCTGTCTCGGCCAAGAAAAGACTTGGCCTTTCTGGAAATCCATAAAGTCCCTATCCAGTTTTTTCTTTTTGTCTTGCATTGATCTGCTCTCCAAAGAAGAGGGCATGGTTTTTAAACCATTCCGTAAAATCTCCATTTCTTGAACATTAAGTATAGTGCTCAGTTCTGTCTCTATGGCATTGATTTCAGCCATCAGTGCTTTTTCCACAATATTGTACTGCTCAATTAATATCGAAATGTATGAAAAACTAGTGTCGAGATTTAATTTTTGCCATTTAGCAAGTAATTCAGGATACGCTGTGCCGAACGTCGGCATCTTCAAAACTCTTAGACCTCTAGGGACGAGTCTAAAACTAAGACACACCTCCATATGCAGCTTCTGCCATTGAATGTTCTTCAGTTTCTGTAATTTTGTCTCTAGCCGCCTCGTTGTCAGTATTACATCCATATTGTGCTTCATTGACTTGTTCACATCACTGTTGCTAGATAACTCTCTAGTTGTAAGTCTTAAAAGAGGGTTGCTATTCATCTCCATTAATTCATTTAGACTGAATGCCTTCTCAGGTCCCACAGCATTTAAACTCAAAGTTAGAGCTGGTTCCATAGCCATGTCTCAGCGGTGAGATAAAAACACAGTACAAGCAGTAAAAGAAACTCACCACTGAGCGAAGCAACCTTGGATAAAAAGAGCTGTATATAAGAGAACAAAAACCAAGGATGCACCAACAGCTATGTAAAAATCCAAAAATTATCAGCAGACAAATCCAAAACGACAACAGCCAACGATATATTCCACTTTTTATTGACAGGAACAGAATAAAATAGTAAGCGCTTTCACATCCTATGATGCTTCTTCAGACTTCAATAACATTCAGTGAAAAGCCACTCATTAAATACAGCTTCTTTGCACAGCTTAATCACATAACAAGCAATTACCTATTCATGTTTAAAGTGCCTGTGCCTAAAGAATTCAGTAGTACTTTAAAAGTTGATCACTTAACCCAGCATTATGTGCATAACAAAGTGCAGTTGAAATAACTTTATAAAAGTGTTGTTTCAGCATTATTCATAAAACACATATAAGCCACTCTTTAGATACAGCTTCTTTGCACAACATAATCACATATCAAGCAGTTAACTAATCATATTTAAAGTGCCTGTGCCTAAGGAATTCAATGGTGCTTTGAAAGTTAGTCGCTCAGTACAATATTATATGCATAACATAATGCAGTTAAAATAACTTAATAAAAATGTTGTTTCAACATTGTTCATAAAGCACATATATGACAACAAATGTATTTCATCCTTTGAAGTCTTCTTCTGAAAACTCCGTTGAACTTATCTGTCATTAACCAAGTTTTATAAGATTTTGTCTATATAAATTAGCTTATTAAAAATATATAAAAATAAAATGTATAATAGAAAAAACTATGATATCTAATAAAAAATATATGCCGTTTATAAAATGTCTCTCTAAAAAAAGCACATAAAAAAATCAATGTTTTTTAGCAAGCTTATTGTGTCTATATACAAAACTTTAGTGTTTAAGTGGTCTGGCTGCTAAGAATGGTTTTAGTGAGATCTTCTCATTTAGACCATGTTTATGGGCTTGCAGCCTAAGGATCCACTTGTTTTCTACTTCCTCTGTTCTATTTTTGGGGTTCCCCAACCTACTTGTCCTATTCACTTTTTCTAACACTCTAAATCTAAAACAATGCGTTAGACCATTTTCTATTACATGTCGTGCCAGTGCATTGGTGGTATTTTCCTTGTTTATAGCATAGATGCGCTCTCTTATGCATTCACGTAACATTCTATTGGTTTTTCCAACATAGAACGTTTTGCATAACTGACATTGTGCCAAATAGACCACATCTGTGGTTTTGCAATTGGCAAAGCCTTTAAATCTATATGTATGCCCTGTATAAGGGTGTATGAAAGTTGCTTCTTCCGCTATGTATTTACATTGATTGCATGCATTGCAGGGAAAAGTGCCTTCCTTCGATATCAAAGTAGAGCCCCTATGCATTTGTTCATAACATAGAAGCCTATTCAAAGATTTCATGTTTCTATAACCTATGCTCGGCTTCTCGCTCACTAAGTTTCTAATTTTGTCATCGGCTTTCAATAATCTCCAATTGTCCTCCAAAATTTGTTTTATATGTGTGTTTCTATTGGTCTAACTTACAACAAACCTTCTCCTAACCCCCCCAACCCTACATATCTGAAGAGCGGGTGCTGTCCAAGGCAAAAAACACAGCCTCTATGTGACCAGACAACATGCCAGGTTGTCTTCTAAACAGGCTAAAACATAAACTAGCCTCACCACTATGTACCCTTTTCAATCATACCCTAACCACAGGCTTTGTTACTGCGGAATGGAGAACAGTTATTCCACTCCACAAAGGTGGCCTAGCAACAGACACAGGGAATTAGAGACCCATAAGCGTGACCAGACTCATCTGTAATGCCATGGAATGTATCATTATGAACCTCATAAATAAAGACATAGGTGAACTCCAAACCCTGGATCCTACCCAGTTTGGCTTTGTGAAGGGCAGATCCTGCCTGTTAAATCTGGTGGATTTCTTTGAAAGTGTGACCAAGGCCATTGATGAGGGCAAATCTGTGCACACAGCATACCTTGACTTGGCAAAGGCTTTAAACACAATCCCACATTCAGGCATTACTGATAAACTTAGCAAACTGAATGTAAACCCCTTCATTATAAGATGGGTTACCAACTGTCTCACAAATCGGACACACACTATCAAAGCGGGTGACTCCACTTCAACCAGCACACCTGTTACCAGCGGGGTGCCACAGAGGTCAGTGCTGGCCCCCCACTATTTGGTATATACCTTTCAGAAGTTCAGGTCAAAACTAAAGGATTGTGGGTGACCAAGTTTGCAGACAACTGCAAACTAGGTATAGTCATTGAATCCCCATATGATGTCAGCATAGTCCAGGAAGGTATCACACAGTCTAATGACTGGTATATTAGTCAATGTCTCAAACTGAATGCAAATAAATGCATCATCATTCCCTTTGGCACAAACAATGTCCCTTCACACTATCAAATCAACAATATCCTAAGTACCCATGAAGTGGTAAGGGACCTGGGATCACAAGTTAACTGCGACCTTAACTTCGGCCACCATGTGTCTACTGTCATAAGGACAGCTTTCTACATAGCACCCTTGATTAGTAAAAGCATTGCCTCAAGAGCAAAAGAAGTTATAACCCCCTACACTTGGCACTTATCCGGCCCATAATTGAGTAGAACACCCCATTCGGCATGTACTGTACTAAGCACCTGCAGCAATTAGAGAGACCTCAGAGGTTTCTAACAGGGATAATCAAGGGGCTCCAGCATGTGCCTTACACAGACCAGCTAAAATTCCTGTCACTATTCTCCGTATCGTATAGACTTCCTAGGAGAGACTTATGCCTGGCCTACAGAGCAATCCAAGACCCAAACCTAATGAACTTGCTGCATATCAGTAAATCAAATGGGACTAGGGATACCCATTCCAGGGATGTAAACACGGCCTGCAACTTAAATAGGACATGCTGGAGGGACAGATTTATCTCCCAGCAGCTGCTGCGTCTTTGGAACAGACTACCAATTCATGTGAAACAGAGCACCTCTATGACACTGTTCAAGAGGAACCTTGATGAGTGAATGGGGCACCATAAATTCTTACTGAGGATAGTGCCCACAGCGCTCTTGCACATGGGCAGTCATCACTAAATGCAATCTTGGGTATTGACTAGTATTTCTATGCTATTACACTGGGATGAAACATCTAGGCTTAAAATAACCTCTGGATCAATAGCCCAGTGATCTCCTATGATCCTATGGTCCTATAAGACTGTCCACACAAAAGCCAACAGGTGGTCGGCTGACTACATCCAGGAAGGAAACTGCTCCTGCTGAATCAGAAGTTTGACTATTGGGAAGATGAGTCTCTCCCTTGGAGGCTGAGGAACATCACCCCTTTATAAGTGGAGCACAACCTCATGTCCTCTTTAAGAAAATGGGGACAACCACCACAGTCTTTCAGTCTAGAAGTACTTTCTCTTCTTTCCAAGCAGCACTGAAAATGGGTGTTAAGACACCTCAACAACGGCTGTTTAATAACAGTAGTGACATTGTCTACAGAAGTGGATTGATTATTTCCTAACAGCTGTTTTTGGCACTGCCTTCTGAAAGGAAGGAATGTGCATTGGATTCAGGAATTTCTCCGAGTGTACCTTCTATATTTCAATAATGTCTACAGTTGAGGTCAGTGTTTCATTGCAACAGAGAACAGCCTGGCCTGTGTGCCACCCACTTCTCCTGAGTGGAGTTTGTTTTAACTGTATCTGTCCTGTACGACTGTCCCTGCTTTTCTTTCACTGGAATCTAATGCTTGAACTAGGCAGGGTACATCTTTCACTTGACTTTCGTTTGCCAACTGTGTAATCTTGTGCTCATCATAATCTGGCTATGTAGTACCATCTATGCTATTGCAGAATTATGAATGTTTCATGCTGATTCAAAGATATGACTGTCAGAGGTCAGATATAAGCATTTTATGGCATAATCAGGAAGTACAATGATATTACTGTAAACTGGATATGTTACAATAATAGGCAAAATTAATAAATTGCAATAACATGTATGCATCTGACTTGAATGGTACAATGTTTAAATGATGAATATTATCTCTCTGAAATCACTTCTCTTGTGGAATAGAGGTTTATGGCACCAGTTTAACATCACTGCAGCATTGACAGAAAAAAAAAACAAGAGCATATAATGGTAGTCACTTTTTTTATGATAGAAAAGTACCTTCAAGCAACCTCTGTAGGCAGCTTCACCACATGGACCCCTTTGTTTAATATAATCAGCTCTGAGGTCAGACTTCCACTTTGGGGAAGATGATTTTCTTTTCTCATGCACTATGACTTTGAAAATGATTGTTTCATACAAGTGCACATTTCTCAGACTTGTTGCTGAATCCCCATCTTATACTCATAGAACAAGCCTGAAAACATTAAGACAACTACATCACAAGCCAAGTATTATGAAGTTAACAGATCAAATGAGCAACAGAAGCTGCTGAGCTTTGTTATCCTGTTTATAAACTTCAGCAAAGAAAACTATGCAAGAAACAAAGGAATGCAAAGAATATGAATGGTTATCAGCCATGACCTGTGTAGTATACCAACTTCCAAAATGGCTGTCATGGCTGGCAGGGCTGTCACATAATGAATTTGTGGGGCATTACAAATATGTAGCATAACTGATGAAAATGTTGGTCAACAGCGAGCTGGAAAGTCATAATGGTATCACTGGGGGCGAGGCTGCCAAATGTCTATAAATTTATGCACAGTCTGTAAAAAACAAAATCTAAAAAATGGACATAAAAGTAAAGTCTGGCATCACAGGGACTGATGTCAAAAGGAAAAGGTATAGCATGCATGGCTGGTAACCCTACAGCCTTGAGGCTTCTGGAGCAGAGACCTTTTGGAAGAAAGAGGAAGTAGGAATAAACTACATTACAAAGTCAACTGCTCTGCCTTAGCTACTTCTATTAGTTGGAGAGCATCAATGCAAACACTTAAGAGTCTACACTTCATCTAATCAATATCTTATTTAATAATAAATAGGCACAAAGAGCTTTATAATCTGTCTAAAGGAGAAAACTTTGGAATAAGCACCCATTTATCATTCTGGTTGCCTACCAGACACCCTAAATGACCATCGTCCAATCTTTATGCTAAAACCCCATACCAATCATACCAAACCAACTACCCATTGCCTGTTAAGAAACCAATCTAATTTTAATCCTAACCAATTCATTTTAGCCCTAAAAACTTGTACTTGGGACCCACTCAAAACTCTCCAGCTTAATGATGCTGTCCATTATTTTAACTCTATTTTCTTAAACATCCTAAACTCGTTTGCCCCAGCTAGAACAATAAGGGTGGAAAGATAACTATGCACCCTGGCTTACCAAAGAAACTAGGGCCCTCATGAAACTTAGAGATAAAACATGGACTGACTGGCATAAAACTGGCTCCAAACTCTCACAACAGCTTACCTGGAACTCAGAAACAAAGCTAAAACAGAAGTTAAAATAGACAAAATCTGCTACTGTCATGATATACAGAAAAAACATTTAAACAACCCTCAAAAATTCTAGTCAGCCATCAACAACATCCTATTACCTGGTAAAGTTAGAATACTGCCCTCTACCACCACAAACACTACTAATTGCACAGCAACGCAGTTCAACAGATATTTCACCAAATCTATCCTAGCCCTATCCAAACCACAACTTTCCTCCATCCACATTACCTCTCAAAATATAGACAACAATATCATCCAGTTCTCACTGCAACCCATTCATATGGACACAATTAAAAAAATTACTTAAAAAAACTGAAACCCACTATACTAGCAACAGATAAACTTCAGCAGACTTTCTGAAAATAGCTGCAGGGGCTATAGCTTATCCTGTAACAATTCTTATTAACCGATCAATAACCGAAAAACTGTTCCTGATATCTGGAAAATCTCCTATGTAATCCATCTCCACAAAGCGGGCACTGCAAAAGCACTATCAAATTATCGCCCCATTGCTATTCTCCCTCCTCTCTCCAAAATTCTTGAAAGATGTATACATACGCAAATTATGAACCACCTCAACACACACAACCTACTTACTAAAACACAACATGGATTCCGTCCCTCTCATAGTACCACTACTGCCCTCCTGTCATTTACTGAAACTGTGAATACACATAGAAACAAGGGAAATTCAGCTCTATTTCTAGACCTTTCAAAGGCATTTGATACAGTTTCACATGATAAAACTTATCCATGTCATTTCTACCCTAAACCTATCAGAGTTCACTATTTCTTGGTTCCAAAGCTATCTCTCAAGGCGACAACAGGCAGTTCAGTGGCAATCCGACACTATCCGACACTTCCCCATTACTTCCAGTAATGCTAGGTGTGCCCCAAGGCTCCATCCTTGGACCATTATTTTTCTCTACTAATAACCTCCATACCGCTACACTCCAAGCTGTAGTCATACAATATGCAGATGACTCCACGTTAATATGAAATGCCTCTACCACCCAAGAATTCCACACACTCACACAAGCATCCTTCCTATCAGTTGAATCCTGGTTATCTGAACACCAGGTAATTCTAAACCCCAATAAAACAAAATTACTATTATTCAATCTTAATAAATATAAACCTTCTTCTTCTCCCTTCAACATAGCATCCAATAATAATACCATTATCTCACCTGTCAATCCCACCAAACTTCAAGGAATAGAGATTGACTGTAACTTGACATTTGACATCCACACTGCCCACACCATAAACAAGTCCACAATAAACTTGGGGCCCTATATAGGAACAAACCCTTTCTGACAAAAACAACCAAAGAAATTATAGCTAGGACACAATTACTCTCCACACTCACATATGCCTCCCCTATTATCACTAACCTAAGAAAAACAGACATCATGAAATTTGAAGTGTGTTACAACAAAATTGCCAGGTTTGCCACCAATTCACCCTATAGGTCACATCATTGCATTGCCCTAAAACAACTGCAATGGCTTGAATTCCCCCATCTCCTACTGTATAACCAACTTACCCTAACCCATACAATTCTACATAATCCAGAAAAAAACTCCAGCCCTAAATAAACTACTCAAGCCATACACAGGTAAAATAGTTCTACGCTCCAACAACAAACAACTATTTGAAGTTTCAAAGGCCTCTAACTCTCCAGGAGAATCCTTATATTCCTCCTGTATAGCCAGAGTATGGAATACAGTATCCACCAGCCTAACAAACAAAACCTCCTAAACGGAGTTTAAAAATGCCCAAAAAGCCCACTTTACTAATAAATGGCTGTGCCCCTGCTCCACACCAGGGGAACAAGTGACATAGGGAACCAATGCCACATCATGTCCATCTAGTCCCTACAGCAGTGTTAACCAAAGCTGATAGTTTATACTATATCTATTTGCAATATGCTATATTGTTGACTCCTCATGATTTTAGTTAAGGGCACTGTACAGCTTTACATCTTGTCTTTTGTAACTATTTTCATATGTGTTTATTGTGCTCTGTGTTCCAAAATTGTAATTGTAGCTATTCATAAATGCATTCACTGTTATTGTCTGTTCTAATACTGTACTGTTGTTGTTTTTCTTTCGGCTTTTCCTGGTTAGGGGTCGCCACAGTGGAACTCCGGTCCGCTAATGATTGGCAGTACATTTTTACAGTGCTGAGGTGCCAACTCGACGCCCAACCTTCAACGAAGGCATGCCCATTCATGCATGTCTTTCAAATGCTACTCAACCACGGGGAGGACATGCAGACTCCACACAGAAGGAGCTCCAGCCGAGAATCAAACGAGAGAACCTCTTGCTGTGAGGAGACAACACTACCGCTGCACCACTGCAACTTCCTACCACTGCTTCTGTACTGTATTTAAATGTGGAACTTTTCTTCCCGATCCTCCAATGAAGAAGGACTGCTTGTCCAGACAGACTTTTCTGGTTATTAAATAGTACAAGCTAAGTTTTAAATGTTTTTCTAAAGAATCACTGGACAACTGTTCTTCAAAACTTTTACCACACTGTACAGTGCATAACAATATATTTATTTTTATCAGCTTCTTCATATATATTCATCATACATATTTACTTGAAGTTATCTCTCTGGACCTTCAGTGAAAATGGAATTTCCCAAAAGGAAATCTCAGTTACAAAATGTAAATAAAATAAAATAAAATAAAGGAAATAAATAAAACATGACTAGTCATACTGAAAGTCAAAAGAAAAGAAATAAGTTTTGTGTATATTTTATATGTAACTGCCACCATTCTGTAAATGACTACTGATAACTGCAGCTACCTTGGAGTAGGGAAAGGAACAGGTCTCCTCTCTCTCTAACTGCAGTGAACTCGCTTATGGAAATCTGAGAATACTCTGGGTCAACTTTTAGCAGGTATATGTTTCAGCCAGCATTACTTGTGCTGACAGAAGATGAGATGATATGGCAGAATGTTGAAAAAAAATCAGCAGAAGCAAACCTAGCGAGTTACTCAAAAAGATGGAGTCATTAATAAGTGGCAAGAACTTTAGGGGACGTCACAGGAGCAGTTTCTCAACAGTGTATTAAGCAGTCCTAAGGAGTGGTTTCCACAGTTGGGCACCTTTTTCTTTGTATTCTTGTAATACAAAATATTCTGGAAGTTGTTAACATAGTCCAAGAACATGTAAAAGACCATATGAAAATGAAATACTCCTAGAGAAAGAATTCTTAAATTTGAAGATGCAGAGCAAATAGTCAGCTTTATTCTTATTTGCAGACAGAAGCAATTAATGTACTCTTGATTTTTTGCTGCTGTTTTTTTCTGTTTAAAACTGCACTGTTAATATTTAAGCAGAAATAACAGAAGGTGATAGCACAGAATGCGTTTTTTTAAGAAAAAATAAAAAAAATAAATTAGTGGTGAAATACAGAGGTGAGCAAGTGAGCAGCACATTTGCCCCTTTTTGTTTTAAGTCATTCTCACCTACTTACTGACTTTTTCCATTACCTGTTTTTATGTAGATCACGTTGAGTAACATCCTACTCTAACATTTATAGGAAGTAATGGGACATCTGAAACTATGTAAAAGAGGTAGCATATTTTAGGAAACAATGTATATTAATGAAGAAACAAGGCAGGTCATAAGGTGAAGGAATTACAGCATACAGCCCTTAACAGTGACACTCTCATACACAGTAGACACTATTAGATTCCTGTGTCAAGCTATCAACTGCCTGTTAAGTCATTTGCTACTTTGTTTGTCCATTCCTGTCTGCAGTAATCAAGAAGTTTTAAACATTTTGCAGCGTGTCTTTTTCAGACTATTTATTTTATTTAACAGTGTTGTGATTTGGCACTACTTCCATGGTTGGCTTCATATGTATTTACTTATTTTTGTGGTGGGGTATGTCTCATGCAACAAATTCTGGACATCTAAATAAAACAAATAAAATGACAACTTAAAGGACACCAGTCAACAAAACGTTTAATGAAGCACTTTTCGTCTGAGTTTCTACTCAAACTTCATCAGATACATTCTAAAAACAAGAAGCTTATTTAAATAACCCTCCTTGTATCACATGATCAGCCTCATTCCAAAATACAGCCAAAATTCAATACATTTATAAAACTGATTATAAAACCATGCATAAAACATTAAATTACAACAAATTTACACATATATCTTACAAACTAATATCTGTCTGTTCATATGCACTACCTCTAAGTTTTTCAATTTTAACAAACAAATTACAGAGCACATGTCATTGAGTCCCAGGAAACTATGTGCATTCAGACGCAGTTGCCAACCTAGTTCTAGCTTATCCAATTTTAAACTATGCAGACCCCCTCTTGGGTCACAAACTGCCTGGTCAATCACTCTGAATTTAAAGTAATGTTCAGAATTGTTCATAATGTGTCTTGCTAGGGCATTTTCAGTTTTTTTCTTTGTGATGTTATAGAGGTGTTCATACACCCGGCCCTTAAATTTACGCTCAGTTTTACCAATATAAAATCTTGAACAGCCTTGACAACTAGCAAGGTAGACTATCATCTTACAGTTTCAATTGAATTTCTTTGTTGTATTAAATTTAATACCATTAACAGTAAAGGTTCTACCTATCGCTATGAGTTTACATTGAGGACATGCCTCACACTTAAATATCCCTGGATTACAAGTTGTAATGGCAGGTTTATATTCCAACATATTTTTGAAATTTGACCCTCCTCTTAAAAACAAATCTTAGTTTTTCTTCTATTTTGTTCCTAATATCGGGGTCATCTAATAATAATTTCCAATTCTTAAAAAGAATTTATTTCAAATAGTTTGCATCCATTGAAAAAGGTGTAATAAAACTGACTCCAAAATTTGTTCTCACAACACTTTGAATGATAGTACTTGCTATACCTGCATTCTCTTCTCTCCCAGATTCAATAGTTACCATATTCATTGGCATAGTACCCAAAATTGGCTTATATTGGCCAATGGACCGTTTATGGGTAACTTCCAATATAAGGGTATCAAATAACATATTTGGGTATCCTTGTCTTAAGAACATATTTTTCAAAGTGTAAGGTGTCAACATAGGGAAATCTTGAAAAGCCCTATTCTAATGCATTGCTGAAAATGGAAACTTATAAATCTAGAAATACATATTATTAAACAATCTACAAAGTTTATCCATTGAAAGTAAGAAACGTTGGAACCTAAGAAGTACCACATAAAAATGAAATTAAATGGAAAACTGTTATACTACATTTAGTATGTTACAGAGAGCAACATATTCCAAATTAGCACATAATATACAAGATTATGCACATAATATTCACAATTATAACTGAGTCTAAAATCATAAACAGAGTAGGTATTCAAAAAATAGATGACAAAAATTTCATTTCGACGGTGAGTTTCCTGACATCCATTTCAGTAACACTTAATAATGATTAAAAGCTCAGAGACTTGATCATAATCTTTTGCAATATATGGGGAGCTTTAGCTACTAACCCCCCCCCCACCAAAAAAAAACAGAGTGGCAGTACAAAATTTACAACTTTTAAAGTCATTGCTCGAATTGTGCTACACTTTACTATATAATGCTTTTTGTGTGGCAGTGAGGGGTATTATGTACTTCTAAAGTTGTTAACTGCTTCCTGTTACACTATGCTGGTGAATGCCATTGTATGGCAGTACAACACTGGATTTTTTAAAATAAAAACTAGGTTGTTGTGAGTGAACCTGGCAATAACCTGATATAGTATGCTTATGAATACCATTGTGTGGCAGTTCATCATTGGATTTTTTTAAATAAAAAAATAGATTCTTATGACTGAACCTGGCAATAACCATGTTATTTTTGGCTGGTTTTCACATTGTAAAAATAGTGTTACATGTTTTACAAATGAATAGTAGCACAGAGTACTTACACTATTCAGGGAGTTGTATATAGTGTGGTATGTATGCCTTTTAGAACACAGTCTGAATAAACATGGAAGCTGCAGTACATCCACAGTGACTGTTATTTAATGATCATTCTATAAGACCTACAGATGCTTCAATACTCAATCCAATGGGAAATAAAAACAAAAAAACTACAAAAGATAAGCTCTTCTTGAAAATGTAGGCATCACTAGACAGATGGGAAAAGAAAGTGTCAGATGAAAGCATTAAAAAGTAAAGTAAAAACAAAGAAGAGATACTAATATAAATACACACTTTCTAACCCTTGTTGTTTGGATAATGGACAAGAGGCACAATATGACAAAATTTGTAGCCCTGTGTCACGTAGTCCACAAAAGTACAGTCTTGTCTTTTAATATATGTAACAAGACAACAAGGAGGTGGACATAAACAGAACCAACTAAAATATTATCCAGTGGAAGATTATTTTAACAAGCAACTTTAGGAAGAAAAAGTGGAATACAA
This sequence comes from Protopterus annectens, assembly GCF_019279795.1. Classification (NCBI taxonomy): domain Eukaryota; kingdom Metazoa; phylum Chordata; order Ceratodontiformes; family Protopteridae; genus Protopterus; species Protopterus annectens. The sequence goes on from NC_056733.1 coordinate 260,571,399, forward strand.
CTCAGACCCAATTAAGATAAAGATAGAAAGAAACACTGTTGCAATAGAAAAAAAACACATATTCTCTCTAACAAGATAAAAACAGACTGTACACTCTATGGACTACACCAATTTTCATATAGGTGTCGGTCAGGAATACTTCTGTTAACACTTCCTAACCACATGATCAAATGGTGATAATTACATGATGATATAGTCACATGTATTTATTCACAAGCAAACTGTGCAGATGGTAGCAGGTGTTCATGGAGTGGCTAGAAGAGTCAGATGCAACAGTACTAGATGGAAGCATGGTTGTCATGTACCATGTACTGATGTATCAGAGAGATGACTACATTGTATTACATTTGCTTGATGGCAGAAAAAGGAAATAACCCTATACACCCTGCCCTTTAACTGCATTTTATATTTCTCCCCCCTCCATCCCTACTTCCCCCATTCCCCTCAAGAAGTCTATTCCATTACTCAGCAATCCTCTCTGGGGAAAAATGCTTTCAGAGATCCAGGGAATACTTAGCCCATACCATCTGCTTCCTGTGCCCCCTCATGCCCTCTCTTTTCTTGTTTAGGATGCCTCCTCCAATTTCCCTGACATAATACTCCCGTATCATGTCAATCAGTCCTTTCAATGCTCTAGTAAGAAAAGCTGTAGCTCTTTTAGTATCTGGTCATATCCTTTTCCCTCTGTCCTAAGTACCTCTTTGGTTGGTTTCCTCTGGATTTCTTCCAGATGCCTGATGCCCCCTTCATTATATGACTTCCAGAAATTCACAAGGTACCTTAGGTGTGATATAGTTATAGATTAGCAGAATGAAAACATTACATTTTTGCTTTTGGAGTGTATCCCCCTGAGGATACACCCCAGCATTCTGTCTACTGCTGCTACTGCCCTCTCACTCTTTTACTTGAAGTACAGACCAGGAGTGATTAGCATCCTGAGATCTTTATTCCTGTGCTGTTGCCATTGGTTCTAACACACCCCCAGCTGACACTTCATGTTAGGGATGCTGTGGTATAAGCAGTACTTTGTATTGCTCTGAACGGAATCTCAGATGCCACCATTCTGCCCACTTAGTTTGCCTTCCCACATCCTTCTCTAGAATCATCCTTATTCCCTACTGCTGCATCTGTCTTTGTGCCATAAGTGAAGAGGTTAGTCTTGTTCTCTCTGTTACATCAGACATGCCTGACAGACACACATTGAGGAATACTGGACACAGGACTTTTCTCCTGTGGTATTATAGTGGTTATTACCCCTTATTCCGGATATTGACCTTGTCATCACAACCTTCTGTGGCATACCATTCAGCTATTCAACAATCAAGCTCTTCAATCTTAATCTTAACTTCTATCCCTCCAGCTTTCCTATTAGTCACATGTGCAAGACAGAATCAAATGCCTTAGTATCCAGCAATGCACCAAGCTTGTCCATAATATCTCCCATCCTGTCACCAAGGATATAGCTAATATAACAGACAAACTTAGTGCTAACCTAACCCCTCCTACCCAGATTGTTGCCCCTACTAACCATGAGAACTTAGTTCCCACTGAAATCTGAAGTCTTAGAATCACCGTCAAAAACTACCAATGATACTTCTGCAGAACAAGACAACATACCATTCTACATTGTTAATCGTGACAGGTATGCACTATCTAAGCCTCTAACTTAACTTTTAAACCTCAGCTTATCTAATGGTTTTGTTCCAGATGCCAGAAGAGCAGCCACTGTGACTACCCTACACAAGGTTGGCTCCCCTATAGACCTGGGTAATTACAAACCCATCAGTCTCACCAGCCTTATATCCAAAGCCATGGAATGTGTCGTACCAAAACTCATTTATGCAGACAAAGGCAACTTAACTGATCTAGATCCTAATCAGTTTGGCTTGTGAATGGTAGATCTTGTCTCCTGATCCTAGTAAGTTCTTTGAAAAGGTTAAATGGTGGTTACTCTGTACACACTGCTTATCTTGACCTAGCCTAGGCTTCCAACAGTATCCTCCATGTTGCTTTTACTGCACAATTAGAAAACCTTAATGCAAATCCATACACTGTCCACTGAAGTGCAATTCAGCCATCCAACAAGCAGTTGTGAAAGTTGCTAGTTCCCTCTCTGAATGCCAAATTGTAACTAGTTGAGTACCACAGGGATAGGTTCTAACCCTCTCCTTTCTGGCATTTATTTTACAGACACCCAAGACAATATCCCAGAAATGTTGTTGACCATCTTTGCTGAATGCAAACTGGGCATTGTTATCTGCTCATCCACCAACACAAAACAGCTTCAGCAAGGGCTGGATCACGCATATACACTGTGTATGAAAAGCAGTCTCAAACTAAATTAAAAAAGTGCAGCATAGTAACATCTGGCAGAAAAGCTGCTCCCTTATCATATGTTATAAATGGTACTCCTCTTCAGACATAAGAGACCATACGACAGTCAGTGGCACAACAGGTAGTGCACTTGCCTTTGGTGCAGAAGGCTATGGTTTCTACTCCCACACCAGGTAGATCAACTGCTGACACTGCAGTGCAGTATAAGGGGGATGCCGCACTCCGGAGTGTGCAGTTCTTCGGAAGAGATGTTAAACTGAGGCCTCATATGTTTGAGTTGGTGGTAGCTCATGTGGATGTAAAAGATCACATGGCACCTGTCGAAAAGAGTAAGGGAGGTTCCCCAATGCCATGGCCAAATGTCCCCTTGTGGTATAAATACCACCTTAGGTCTCCCCTGAAAAGAGGCTACTAGCCTAGTGGGACTAACCCCGTCAACAAAGAATAAATAAATACACAAAAAGGTACTTATGTGGCCAACTCTCCCTCATTCATTCATGTTTCCATCATAGTCAGGAAACCCTTGTATCTGGCCCAGTTAATTTCCAAAGGAATATCTTCAAGATCCAAAGAAGTCATTCTACCACTGTACTCCTTCCTTATCAGACCCATCAATGAATATAATATCCCCTTAAGCATGTATAAATGCAACCATAATACTCAACTGGGGAAGCCCCAGAGATTTCTAACCAAGAAAATTAAAGATTTTAAATCTTTCAAATGCCCAATATGTAAGCACAACATTCATTACTCACTAGCCTACAGGTTACTGAGAGGTGACCCGTGTCTCACTTTTTGAGCCATGGAAGACTTAGACCTATTGACCTAATTGGCCTTCTATTTAATTTGCAAAAACAGAAACTTTACAAACACCCACACCAAGGACCTAAATCTACACCAGCAAATAAAAACGCACTGGAGAGATAGGTTTCTAACTCAATGTATTCCAAGCCTATGGAATAAGTTACCACTAGAGGTCAAACAAAGTACCACTCTGACTATCTTTAAGGTTTGTCTTGATGACTGGATGGGTAGACACAAGTTTATATCAGGGTTACCATGTATGGCCCTGCTGTACTTGGGTGGTGAGCACTATTAAGGGTTTGAAAAAGGTGGTAAGAACTTTTAAATTTGTCTGTTTAAAAGTGTATATGGCTAAGCATCTTACAGCCCCTGTGATTGCTTGCCTAATATGGATCTATGTTCCTATGCTGAAGAAAAGAGAGGCTATATGTCCTGGTACTCTCAGTCAAGTTCACTTGTAACCCAGACCAAAGAATGGTTCACATTTGAATGACATTTCCTTGAACCAATGCTATCTACTGTTCCAAAGTTTTTCAGCCTTGTAACCCAGACCAAAGAATGGTTCACATTTGAATGACATTTCCTTGAACCAATGCTATCTACTGTTCCAAAGCTTTTCAGCCTTTGGCAAACAGGCGTACAACAGTTGAAACTGTTGGATTTTTTTACGGTATTCAGTTTTCATCTTCATTTTAAATTTTCAGCCTTCCAATGAAGATTCTCTCCATGACTTCATGCCTTTCCTTGCTATCTGTGCTGTTACCCTCAATATGCTTGTAGCGCCTCTGATTCTTCCTGCCTCCCCCCATACATGAGTGCCATTCTTGCTGTCCTCTGGTCATCTGTCACTTCAGCAGTGGTCAGGATCAGATGATGATTTCCATCAAGGAGTTTGCCAACACTCTGATCAGATTCCTAGGGGCTCTGGGAGGTCACCCATCTGGTCCTTACCTTCATTCTCTGTAAGAGCAAGCAGTTCCCTCTGTGTCTCCTCCCTCCTGACATCTATCCACCATTCTCTCTATTCTGCCCTTCTTCTCTCCTAACATGTCTTCCTATCTTTCAATATGTAATGAACCAAACACTATTCACATTATGAAAGCGTGTTATTAAAGTAGACTACAAAATAAAATTGAATGTGAGCAGCTAGTCTATGGGTGATCAGAAGTATGTGACAAACATGCTGGATAAACAACTAGGTGATAATGATGATTCTCTTATAAATAATGAATCTAGCCATTAGTGCCACCGCATAATCTATCCTTAACATGAACCTAGATGGTAAGCTGTGTAGGTTCATCTAGCATTTGCAGGTTTTTCAGCAACTTATTCATAGTCTACTATACACAGAATGAGGAAGTCTGCATAACCATAAAATTAGACAGAGCACTTAATGTCCCTTCCTTACTCTGATATCATAAGCTTATCTTGAGGACAGACACCGAGGGACATTTCAAATCAACAGTAATTCTGCAGTTATGCTCACTTTCCAATCTTCCACATCCTATACCATGTTTAAGTTGAATGCATAACTATCAAATTTTCATCTCCAGAATGTGGAATACCAGCTCTCAAATATGCAGCAAAAGATGGAAAACTTATTAAAAGCTTACTACCAACTTCAGCTTGGAAGCTAACAGAATGGTTAAACTGTATTACTTTATACCTATAAAAAAAGTTATTTTAATGAATTAATATGATTCAGTATTATTTACCATCAGTATCAGTTAAAAAAAAAATTAACAATAAATGTGTGATGGACCCTGTCTATATATTTTATTTATAGGTAACACCTGATAAACACTGGTGACCTGTGTTCCTCAAGTCAAAATCTACAGGATTTGCTTACCATTACTAGTAGTAAATCTGGAATTACTGAGGATGACTGTTCGTGTACAACTGGCACAGCTTGGAGAGCTGCTGTTACATATATTAATGACTGCACTGCTAGGATAAATGATATTAGGTTAAGTGCAAATAGAACACATTTAGGAAAGTATCTATTGTCAGTAAAAATCACTCAACCACTATTAAACATGATACTATCAATCACAACTTTGGAATTCAGGATACAAGTATTCAGCAGTCTGAGGATTCAGAGAAAATAAAAAAGGAGCAAAAGGAAGAAGCTCACAGCAAATAACAAGAAAGAGAAATAAATAGACTAATGTCTCTAATGTGAAGAGAATTCATACTGAAAAGGACACTGCTTTTTTCTGCAGCACACAGATTACAGGGAATGATAACATTGTTCTATTAGAAAACCTTCAGTCTACAAAAAAGGCATCATTTTTTCCAAAAGCAAAGGTAGAAAAAAAAAGTAAAGGAAAGGTGAAAAGAAAAAAGTCAAAACTGAAGTTGGAAGAACTGGAGAACATTAATGTGAGAAAAAGAAAAAAGTCAAAACTGAAGTTGGAAGAACTGGAGAACATTAATGTAAGAAAAAGAAAAAAGTCAAAACTGAACTTGGAAGAACTGGAGAACATTAATGTAAGAAAAAGAAAAAAAGTCAAAACTGAACTTGGAAGAACTGGAGAACATTAATGTAAGAAAAAGAGGGAAAAGACCAAAGATGGTCCAAAGACCAAATTAGCACAGTAACAGCTATAAATAAACACAATCTGAGGGTCATGTTGCTCAACACTAGAAGTCTAAATCTCAAGATGCACTCGCTCGAAGCACGTCTCAAAATGGAGAACATCGACATTTGTGCTGTAACGGAGACCTAGTTTAAAGCGGCAGAAAGCACCCCGGCGTTACCAGGCTATAACTCATTCCACAGCTTTCAGCCCCGAAACATGGACCATATCTCCAAAGGCAGTGGTGTCTCCATATTCATAAAGGATATGCACACCTACAGACTAGTAGCCCACCTTGACAAACTTGTCCAAAGCTGACTTTGGTCTCCTTAAAACAGAGGTGGCTAACTTCACAGCACCCATGCCAATGGAAAATAGCTGCAAGACTGCCGAATCATACACCAATGCACTGTACGAACATGTACACAAATGCATGGAACTACCCATACCCAACAGAACCAAGATGCTCTCCTCCAAAATAAAGAAGTCAATCTGGTGGTCTCCTGCCATTAATAAACTCTACAACAGAATGAAGAAACTGTTGCAGAAAAAGGTGAAGTCCCAAGACTGGAAAAACTCCCTTACTAGCCTCAACAAACAGTTGAGATCCCACATCAAATCCTCTAAAGCCAGCTATGAAGGCAGAATTGCGGCAGACACTAAAAACAATCACAAAGCCTTCTATAGTTATTATCAAGAACCTCCACAGCAATACCCAGATTTGCTCTGAGTTACTGCACAATGGTACCACCTATACTGAGCCAACAGATATTGCTAACATACTGGCTGACAGACTGAGTGCCAGCTTTACCCCCCCCCCAAAGGACCAATCACAATACCGGAAGAATGCCAGGCACCCAGCATTACTGCAGCACAGGTTAAAGCTGCATTATCCAAGACCAAGAATACAGCTTCCATGGGATCCCAATAATATCCCTGGGTGTGTTCTACATGAACTACAAAGCAAACTGGCACCACATCTGTGTGCCCTGTTCAGTCACAGCCTCACCTCAGACTTTGTCCCTACTGAATGGTGCGCTGCTAGAGTCATCCCTCTCTATAAACAGGGAGCAACTACAGACCCTGGGAATTATCACCCCATTAGCCTGACAAGTCTGACATGTAAAGCTATGGAGCGCATTACCATGGACCTGGTTAACAAAGATACAGGAAATCTCCAAACTCTAGACCCCACGCAATTTGGCTTTATGAAAGGGAGATCATGCCTGCTCAACCGGGTTGACTTCTTTGAGTCAGTCACCAGGGCTGTGGATTACGGTAAGGCAGTGCATACAGCCTACCTCGATCTGGCCAAGGCCTTTGATACCATTCCTCACTCAGGAATTATTGATAAACTCATTAAACTAGGTATCAACCCCTATATCACTAGGTGGGTCGCAAATTGGCTCACAGATAGAACACACAGTGTGAAAATAGTAGACTTCAAGTCAGACTGCCGACCAGTCACAAGTGGAGTCCCACAGGGATCGTTCCTGGGTCCTCTCCTGTTCGGCATTTACTTCTCACAAGTCCATGCCAATACAAAGGGACTCTGGCTGGCCAAGTTCGCAGATGACTGTAAGCTGGTAGCCATTATTAACTCCCCAAGTGATGCAGACATCCTACAGAAAGGTCTCACTGAGACCAATGACTGGTGTTGAAACCACGGCCTTAAGCTTAATGCCAAAAAATGCATCTTCATTCCCTTTGGTAAAACCTCAGTTCCCACTAATTACCACATCGATGGGAGTCCACTGAACATTGAAGGCATTATAAGAGATCTGGAGACGCAAGTTGACAGCAACCTCTCCTTCGACCACCACATTGCCACTGTAGTCAGAAAGTTATTCTATGTGGCACATCTCATTAACAAACATTTTGCATCCAGGAAGAAAGAAGTCATCATGTCTCTCTACTCTTCCCTCATTAGACCAATCATTGAGTATAATGCCCCATTTGGCATGTTCCTCACTAAACACCTGCAACAGCTGGAGAAGTCACAGAAGTACCTCAAGAAGAGGATCCTAGGCATTAAACACATCCTACATGGACAGACTCAAATGACTCCAGCTATTCGCTGTCTCATATTATCTACTTAGAGGCGATATTTGCCTGACTTACAAAGCCATGCCTGACCCAGCTCTGTTAGAAATGCTACATCTAAAGAAATCCCAATCCTTCCACACCACATGCTCCAGAGACCTCAACCTTATTATTACAATCAACAGAACATGCTGGAAGGACAGGTTCCTTACCCAGAGACTGCCCATGCTCTGGAATAGACTTCCCATACATGTCAAGCAGAGCACCTCCCTGTCCCTCTTCAACAGAAATCTTGATGAGTGGATGGGTAACAGAACGTTCACCCCGGGGATCACTCCAGTGGCTCTACTTGATAAAGGCACTGGGAACTAATGTCAGGTGGCACAATGCCAGGGCACTTCTATGGGCTAGGCTTGTAAAGGCTCCAGGGCCATTAGCCTAGTACACACCTATGAACCTATAACACCATGGCTCAAGCTGTGGCAGTACATAGCCAGCTGGATGAGAATTGCATGTTTGCAAATGTAGCAAATAATGAAAAGAGTGGAATTAATAAGACTAATGGTCACCCCTTTGTAACAACTGATACAGTAGACGTTACTGAATTAAGAAGGTGGAGATTCTTCAGATCTGCTCAGAAAAGATATTCTTGTGATTGGAGGTTCAAATATTAGAGGAATTTATACTTATATTTGCAGAGAGAATACAGGATGTTGACGTGTTATGATTGCCAGGAGCAAAAATACACAATTTGAGAAAGGCCTTAGAATACCTTAATATAAGTAAGTATGGAGCTGTTTTATTCATGTTGGTACAAATGATCTCAACTGAAATGACTCTCTGTTAGTAGCAGAACACTGCCCTCTTAGATAGCACTGCTTGTACAGATGTTAAGACTTATATTTCACAAACCGGGCCTTTATTATAAGAGCGACGGTTGAAAACATCTAACAACATATGATCGACACCATATGGTCGATGTCTTCAAACGTCAACCTTATAAAAAGATAAAAAAAAAAAAGAAAAAAGTACCCTAACGGGTTTAAGAAGGGGGACAAGTGCCCCTGCAACCCCCAAACCCCCGCTACTTAAATATACCAACTCCGAGACCGCACTACATTGCAGTAAACAGAAATCTCCCCTTACGGAGATTTCAGTTTACACGCTCGAGATTCTGAGCATTCGATATTCTGGTGCCGACAATGTCAGATTTGACATTATTGGCTTTCGAGAATATAATATAGACCCCACAAATCACATATAGAAAGGAGAGGCAGGTCACCATAAATTAAAAGATTTTTTGGGTAAGTACCTATTTAAAAAAATGACCCGTTTTAGAAAATGGAAATGTGTATAGCATCCAAGCCTAATTCTGGACATGTTTAGACAGGATCGTATATACTAGTCAAGACCAGGAAAAAGAAATTTAGCAGCAGTTATATTGCAATATTTGACAAACACAAGACAGGATTTTTGCCATGTTGAAAATCTAACAGTTAACTTCAACTACAAAAAATGGGATATCAACATTCCACACTCTCCTGGGAATTTACGATTTTGCATATTCCACCACCCAACTTGGAAAGAACCCAAAGAATTATACTAGTCAATATTTTTTTGTTGATGAAGTTATATATAGCTTCCAATTGGTTGAACCCTTTACAGGCATCATGGCAAAATTTCAAGATAGTAGCCACCAAACATATTCTAGCACATAAATTTCTAATTAGTGATTATAAGAAAAATGTAAACAATACAAAAATATGGGAACAAATCTTTAACATTGTATTAGCTTAAACTTCCATTCCACTATTCTCTGGGAAAAACTGAATAACTGTTGAATTTTATTGAGATAAGTCTTATATGGTTACTAGTTCTTTTTTCTTCATTATTTTTTTTTTAGAAGTGTATAGGTATGTATAATGATTCTATGTAACTGTTGGAAGCATTCATGTACATATTGTAAGTAGTTGGTAGTACTGTATTAGTTGTTTGGAAAAAATAAAATAAAGAATTATTATTGAAAAAAAAAGAAAATCTAACAGTTCACAGATAGCAACATTAGATGTATCCCTGATGGCTGTTACTGCTAGGAGCATTAATAATGAAGTTTCCTTTTTAACTGGAAAATTTGATACATTCTTATAAGAGTGATGTTGTCACTGTTTGAGAAACACAGTTAAAGAACAATCACTGGAAACCAGTTCTGTCAGGGTGTAAATCTTTTTACAGAGTTGTTGTTTTCTTTCTATGAACTTATGAAAAGTCATGTGTAAGTGCTATGATAGGGATTAAAGATTGTTACAAGACCTGTAATTATTACATGTTCAATGATAACACCAATATTGTAGATTGTTTTAACTATGACAATAAAGACAACCCTTGAATATGTACTTATTGTTGGAGTGCAGAGATCACTAAACATGAAACACGAATAATAGTGGCTGGGGACTTAAATTTACCAGAAACAGTGTGGAATAATATTGATTCAACAGCATTAGTCAGGAAATTATTCACAAAGTATGTACAGGAACAATTGCTTCAGATTTTAACAATGTGGACTGAAAGCCACAGCTCCCTGTCCTTAACATATTAATTGGTGCCAGTGGTATAGTTTCTATGTGATTCCTTTGCATATTACACGATGGATCACAACACAGTCTGACACATTTTTTTCAGGCAACAGAGAATGCAAGTTTGTTAGTACGTAGAAAAAGGCTTCATGAAAGGGAGCAAATCCCACTCTTTCTGGAAAATTTTAGCTTTTTTCTTTTGGAAAGGAATGCCCTTGCTCCATAAATTTTTGTTTAGAGTAAGATTAATTTGTGATGTTCAACCTTTTATATATATATATATATATATATATATATATATATATATATATACATATATATATAAGGAAGTCAAACTTCAGCTGGTTATCTAGGACGGCACTAAGACACTTTTTGGACTCACCTTCCACTCTCTGTGTAGTATCAAGTACAGTAATTCTTAAAGAGCTTCCTTAGGAGAAGATGTCATTGCAGGTGTTAATGTATGCTTGTTCTAAAGGGGACAACTGGAAGTTAGTTTGGCAAAGAAAACCATCAGTACTGGTTCTGAAGCCTCTTAGGTGGAGGCTCATGAGATGGACTGATGACTAAAGACATTCAAAGCATATTTGCAGTCTGGAGCTGATAGAATCAATAGAATCAGCAAACAGAGCAATGGTTAAACCTTCAGCCCACTAAATAATGTTACCACTGTCAGGACTGGATGACATGATGTTCATGTACACACTGAATAAGAAGGGGATAACATGGAGCCTTGTAGAACAAAAATCACAATGGGAAAGCAAAGGGAAATTATTGTATTCCATTGTACGGCCCAATTCCTATTTTAAGGTAGCTAGAAAAACTACCTATGGGAACTACATTAGAAGGCAGTGCTGCTGAAAAGCCTTTACCATGGCTGGATGACATCTGGAATCCATATTGTCAAATAAGTTGCTGCTTAGTAGTTACTAAAGCAATAATCCATGACTGTTCGTGGGTAAATCAGGATTTACCTACAGTTGGTATGGTTTGATCATGACAACGAAGCCCCAGTGATTAAACAAAGCCAACTATGGGTAAAACCTGATATACCCACAATCAGGAGTGGATTATTGTTTTTATACAATAACAATATTTAAGATTGCTTACCTTTCTTAAGTAATATGATTATACAACAGCACTTCTTTCATCGCTATACTGATGTACTGGGCATGCGCATGGGATTTACATTTCCCATGCTTGCACTGTAAATCATAGTTATTTAAATGGAAAAGGTTTTCTATTTAGTGCCAGGCTAAAGTTATCACAACACCTCATGCTGGAATTAATTTAGTGTTGGAATACCTTTCAGGATTATTTGACCAGAGCCTTTCTTATTCTAGCATTAAGGTGCATACTTCTTCCATCTCTGCCTGCCTTCCTTGCTCCTCCCAATCTTTTCTCATCCAGACCTGAAACAGATCATAAAAGGGTTTATAGGCCTGTGATCTCCCAGGAAAAATTCTGTCCTTCCTTGGGACTTGATCCATTAGAAAAAAATTACCATGCCACCTTTTGAGCTGGCAGCTTCTGCTTCTTTAAAGATGCTCACCTGGAAGAAACCATTCTGACAGCAATTGTGTCAGCCAGGTGGGTTTCAGAACTACAAGCCCTGATGTGCAAAAAATCCTTCATTGTTTTTCACAGGGATAGAGTTACTCTCAGAACTAACCCATCTTTTAGGCCCAAGGTAGTATCAGAACTAGTATTCTTTTCTAACCCACAAAGTAAATCTGAGGAAATCCTACATTCTCTGAATGCGCACCAATAGACCAAGAATTACCTTAACAGAACAAAGTTCCCAAATAGAGCAGAACAGCTGCTAGTGACGTTTGCAGAGGGGCAGACCAGTCTCCAAGCAGACTATTTCAAAATGGATAGCAGGTTATATTACCTTCTGTTATGCTCGTCATGGAAAGCCATCACCAGCTTATGTCAGGGCTTACACCACAACACACAGGACAGCCGCCACTTCCTTCCTAAAAGCTGTTCCTACTCAGGCTGCTATATGGTCCTCTATCCACACCTTTACCAAACATTACCATTTAGGCACTGCATCCAGCCCTAGGGCATGCTTTGCCACTACTGTTGTGTAGAACCTGCTTTCCCAAGGGCCACCAGCAAGCGTACCTCCCAACCTGTAGCTTTGGGGAGTCCTCTCATGATTCAGTACTGCAGGATTGACTTTGCATAAAAAATACAGTTGCTTTACACTTACTATAATTGTAAAAGTTCAAGTAGATCAGTGTGGCAGAATCAGCTCCCACCCTTCTGCCCATGTATCTGCTGGGACCCACATTCCTGGGGGATTGGGCAAGTATCCTTTATCTATCATCATCCACTTCCTTTACTTCTTGTCCAATGTTAGTCCTTTCTCTTATCTCTCTTAAAACTTTGACAGCTGGAAGGGTCATTTGTTCTCTGGTATCAGACTGACTGTCACAGCCTTTTAAACTTGAAGATGGCATCAATGGATGCCCCTCTTATATCCTGATGTCCATATGTTGGTCCCCAGATGTCTGTCAGCTATGGATGATGTACAGACTCTTGAAGTCTGTCCAGTCGTGATCTACTGCATGACAGTATGACCAGATAATTAGTACTGCAACACTGATCTACTCAAACATCTACAATTATGGTAAATGTAACATAACTGTAATTTCGGCAGTATTTTTTAATCGAAATTTCAAGAATCATAAAGTTGTGTGTGCATGTGTACACATGCACATATGTGCAAGTATGTGGATCAATGCTTCTGTACAAGTTTAGACAGATAGATGAAGGGAGAGATGAATAATATATGTATTTATCCTAAGTGTGGGACTCCATGTCTGGCTCCATGGCACAGATGGATGTAACCCTGACTATAGCCTAGGTGACTAGACTTCAGTTAGTGGTCTCACCATGAGCCAGGCAGCAAGAGAAAGGAGTGAAGGGGCATAGCCTGCCAACCTCTCCGGGGGGATAATCTCTCTTGGGGAGCACATAAAGAAGTGCAGTTTCCCTGGTAGGGATTAGGAAAACCACATCACATTCTTCAGTGTTGGGAATGGGTCTACTTGATGGCATAATCTGGTAGTTAGGTATGACCAATTTAATCCTTCCATTACACATTCCCATTCCCTGCTTTGCTGCGAGTGGGTGAGAAAATAAGAACATACATGGAAGAATCTTGCACCACCCCTAATAGCTGTCTAAATGATGGCCCCCTCCCAGTCAACCCTCAATGTGGTGATGGTGAATATATGGACTGACTGGCTAGGATAGGGTTGGTGAGCAACAGATAGTGGGGGCAAAAGGTAAACAATAATAATAACAGTACATTGCACACATATTTCTTTTTTTGATTTCATCTACACTCTTGCCACATCATCAGAACTTTGTCTGCAGTCTTGACACATGTATCTCCATCTTTGGTATATCACCAAAGCTACTAACATTCCCCTAAACCAAACATATTTATACTACTTATACTACAGTACAGTTTCCCGCACTGCAGATACAAAATGAAGAGAAATGTACAACCCTCAAACTCCTTAGCTTACCTAAAACAGCATGCAAATCCAGTTCTACATGTGTATTAAGTGAAAAACATTAAAATAAAATAAAAATAAATAAATAAAACCCTGTCTATACTTTCAATTCCCTACCAGGTAAAAAATCTCACTCTGTACATATACAAAATAAACCTACACAATCCTCCAAAAAGCAACACTGTATAATAAAATCAGCCTTTTCAGAAGAAATGTGTTGGACTATGCCATCCTATTCCCTAAATCT